>NC_056725.1:321711144-321836144 GCF_019279795.1 Protopterus annectens
ATTGATTAGCAGAGGAGCACTGTACATGAGAGAGGGGAGAAGTTAGGAAGATGCTAGGGTTTTTCTGGTGGAGGGGGTGAGGTAGCGGTTGTGTCTGTACAGGAGTCATAGTTCTTGGTGTTTTTTTTATGATGGTTTGGATATGTGTGTCAAGTTTTAGATGTTTATCAATGATAACACCAAGCAGTTTAGTATTTCATACAATTTTGATGAGAATGTTATTCTGGCTGAGTATACAGAAGAAGTTTTTGTCGATAGGTGGGAGTTTCAAGAGGGAGAAAAGATCATCAGTTTAGCTTTATTTGCATTTAGGGCTAGGTGATTATTTTACATCCAGGTTTCAGTTTTCCAGAAGGCTGATTAGGTTTTTAGAAGTAGGTTTGAGGGGGAGTATGCTGAGCAGATGATTGTTGAATCGTCAGCATACTGGATTAGTGAGGAATCAGGGATGGTGTGGTGATAGTTATTGATAAATATATGGAAGAGTAAATGGCCTGGAACAGAACCTTGGTGCACACTGGTGGGAGTGTGTAGGAAGGGAGAGGTTGATGATTTCCATTGTACAGCTTGTTGTCATTCAGAGAGGTAGCTAGAGAACCAGGCTATGGTGGAAGGAGAGAGGTTGAGAGGGGAGTTGAGATGGGAGTAAGGGGTGGGAGACATGTCAAAAGCTTTGGATAGGTCTAGAAACAGGGTAGATATGAATTTTCCAGAGTCATGTGCTTGGTTAATGGTCTCGAGAAAGGAAAGGAGGGCAGTCATGATACTATGATGAGGGCAGAAGCCATGTTGACTGGGGGTTAGCAGGTTATTATGTGTTAAGTGTGGCATCAGTTGTGAATGGATACATTTTTCCAGGATTTTATAGACTGGGGAAAGGATGGTCGTGTCAGTGTTTTTACCTCCCTTTTGGAGTGGGATGACATCTGCATGCCACCAGATAGAAGCGGCATAGGATTCTTGGATGGATCTGTTCATTAAGATGGAAATGGGAAAGGCAGTGCTATCAGCAGATATTCTGAGGAAGGCTGATGGTAGATTATAAGGTGAGTTGCAGCAAAGTTTAAGTTGGAGCAGTATTTTTTTTATTGTACTTGTGGGGATGGGTTTTAGGTTGAAAGGGGAGGAAGGAGGTATGAGATCAGAGGGATAGGGCAGGTGGGGATGGGATTGGGGGGGTGAGGGAAGGAGGAGGAGGACAATTTAGCTATACAATCCACAAAGAAGGAATAGAATAGGGTGACAGTTTCAAGATCAGTGAGGTTGAGGTTATCTTTATTCCCTGCGTGGAGGAGGGAGGAGATGGTGTTCCAGAATTTTCTATGGTTGGTTGAGTATTCAGATTGAAGTTTGGAGTAGTATGCTTTGCTGTCCCTAGTTATTAGTTTTTTTTATGGAGTTGAGGAGTTGTTTGAATTCAAGTAGGGAGTTAGAGTGTTTGTTTCTTTGGTATTGCTTCCATTTTTTGTCTCTCCTTGGAGCATGGTTAGTTACATTTCTTTTGATAGCCAGAGAGAGGCTTTAGCCTTGACACATTTAGATTTTAGAGGAGTGTGGTTGTTGATTAGGTTTAAGAAAGTTTCATTGAAGTGGGTGATGGTATTTTCGAGGGGCAGGGTTCTTAGGGTGCTCCAATCAGTAAGTTTTAGGCATTTGGAGAAAGTTTGAAGGTTAAAGTAGGAGAGGTTATAAGTTTGAATGTAGTGATGTTGCTTCTGAAGAGGAGAGGGGGATGCTCAGAGAATGCTGGCAGGTGGTCATTGAGAGGGTCTGGGTGGATTCCTACATTTGAAATAAGGTTGAGATGGGATGTTAAGATCCAGCCAGTGATGGTGCCAAAAGCCCCATCTCTGTTTGGCTGGTGGGAGAGTTTATTAGTTGAATGAAGTTGAAGAGGCTGACTATGTGAGATGGGGCTTGAGAGTTTATAGTGGCCCAGTTAATGTTCATGTCACCTAGGATATAGGTTTCATTTTTAATATTAGAGGAAAACCAGGAAATGATATCTTCTAGTATTGGGATATTATTGCCTGGGAGTATATAGAGGGTGGTTATGCATATGGACTTGTGATTATTGATTTTCAGTAGAGCTATAGTTACTTTGGTGATAGTGAAATTTGGGATGTGACTGAAGAAAACAAGGCACAGAAACATGACTGAAAGCATAAAAATTTTAATAAGTTCAGTGCTTTCACACCAAATACTAGTGCTTCATCAGACCATGATGTCTGTCACTGTGAATCATTTGGTAGCTGTTGGAAGAATTTATTTGTCTTTTATGAAGGGTTTAAGCCAGGTCTCTGAGACGGCTATTATGTCAGGGTAGTTGTGGGAAAGCCAGGTATGGAGGTTAGGGATTTTATTTCAAAGAGTTTGGGCATTGAATGTAGTGAGGTGAATAGATTTGGGAGTTTGAGTGTGTGTGTGGGAGGGGAATTAGTGGCTTGCGTGGTGGTGGTAGTGGGCCCGGGGTTGGGATAGATGTCACTGGAGAGTGAGAGGGAAAATTGGTAGAAAATGAGTATAAGTTAGTTTAATGTGGATGGAGAGTTTGAGCAATGGTAGGGAGTGGATCTGTTAGTATGAGGTTGGAGGGGCATGTTATGTGAGGGTGGTATATGTAGGATTTTGTGTTTGAATATTAGGGTTGGGTTAGAAGAGTAAAGTTCATGAGTTATGGAGGTGAAGGGTGGTGTGGAAGTATGCATCAGGGCATCAAGAATGACTTGTGAGACTGCATTTTTTCTGGGTGAGGTCAAAACTCTCACCCAATTATTTTTGAATAGGGGATACCCCAAACAATTGATTGATTCTTTAGTTAATGAAGTGACTGAGAACTGGGATATCAAATATTTCCCCTTGTTAGGATTAGTGAGAAATACATAGGAACAGTCAGAGAGGGCTGATGACATACAAGTTGAAACATTTATTCAAACCTTTTCTAGTACTTTTGCACAAGTGGATGATATAGTGAAAAAACATTGGGCCATCTTAAGGGTGAATGAAGAAACCAAGAACTATCTCCCTGAGCAACTCACTTTTGTTAGAAGAAGGGACACCAACTTGAAAGAATTATTTGAAAGGATAGTGGTTGAGAAATTGTTTTGTGGTAATGGTAAGCACTGGACCTTCAAATGTGGTCATGGAATCAGTGTAGTTACATGATGGAAAAGGGTGAAGTTTATATTCCACCCAGGAAATTTAGGTTGAGATCATCTAGTTATTACAACTGTGCATCCAAAGGGGTGGTGTACCTTGCGATTTGTGAGACATATTACAGTTTTTACATCGGAAAAATGGAAAGACAACTGAGAAGGAGAGTCTATGAACACATCTAGGATGTGTCTAGGGCCAAAGAATCTAATGCATTATACATACATTCTATGGCTTGTAAGGATATGAGAATTAAGTTTTTTTGTCATGGAGCAGGTAGCTGTTGATCCCCGAGGGGGGTTGTTGGGAATCTAGACTTGAATACAGGGAGCTGTATTGGCAGCTCAAGTTGGATGCAGGTAAGACCCCAGGACTTAATGATCAAATAAGTATCAAAAGTGTACTTAAACTTAGGGTGGCCAAATTATAAGCTGCTATTTTAAGACCTATCCCATAAAGGACTGCTAACATTCTTATTTATGTGCCTTTGCTTATTTCTAAATATATGACACACATTTTAATTTTTAGAAAATGTTTTATATATTTATTGGTTGAGAACAGGAAGTCATTTACAGTTATGAGCTTAGGCAGTATTTTAGTACACATTTTACACAAGGCATTGTTTGTAATTTTTACATCTACTTTATGTATTTTATCTGTGGGAATGATAATCTGTCTTTAAGGATTTATAGTCTTTCACTTGTTGTTAATTGATTTCATTATTTATATGAGGGTTGAACCAAGATTAAACTGTTCTGAAGAAGCCTGTATGTGGTCTAGGTGAAAGCGCTTAACCTTGTATATTTTGTATGTTGCTACTTTTGATGTATCTATTGGATTTTATTTGATATTAAACATTTATGAATCTACTGTCCTGCCTGGCCAGGAGATCCTATATTTTTTCTAGTGATTGTGCTTTTTGGACATGTTATTGTTTTTTTTTAAGTATAGTGACAAGACTCTTAGGTGGTCCATGTAGGACATGTTGTTTAAGCCTTTTATCATTTTAGTAAGGTATCTCTGTGGGTGTTCTAGTTGTCACATATGTCTGGAGAGATCATACCTCTCAACCATAACAAATTACTCGGTTTTTACCGAGTTTTTGGATCCAAATGAACGGGTGCCACGATTCCCAAGTGGCACCTCTTCATTTCCGATTTTTTTCTTTTGGTTTCTTATTTTTTCGAATATTGATCTGTCAAAGCTGACATCATCATGTGCACAATGACATCAGCTCCATCAGGGCTATCAGCCAGTTGGAATTGAGATCAAGGAGCTTGCCTCGTCATTTCTGGCTGCAAATGCGAGTGGGAAACAGCAGTTTTGGATTTATCAAACAGCAGCAAATGTGAGTGGGAAACAGTCGTTTTGGATTTATCAAGTGCACTTGTATTTAACAGCAGCACTCGTTTCATCTGTGGGAAGTGAAGTGGATTATTGGACCCAAGTATTTAACAGCAGTACTTGTTTCATTTGGTGGAAAGTGAAGTGGATTAATGGACTCAAGTATTTAACAGCAGCACTTGTTTTGTTTAGGGGAAAGGGAAAGTGAAATGGATTAATGGACTCAAGTATTTAACAGCAGCACTCATTTTGTTTGGGGAAAGTGAAGTGGACTAATGGACTCAAGTATTTAACAGTGAAGTGGATTAATGGACTCAAGTAAGGTAGGGTGTGTGTGTGTGTGTGTGTGTGTGTGTGTGTGTGTGTGTGTGTGTGTGTGTGAAAATGCCCCCATGTAATACACCTGGTGGCTAGAGGTATTCAGGCTCAGTAAAAAGAGCCTAAAGTCCCTAGCCACCATTATTTCTGAGCTTTGTCCAGATTTTTTTGTGCTAAGAGTTGAGAGCTATGGTGAGAGACGTGAGAACTGAATTTGTATTCCCCCATTATTGGCTTTGTCCAGATTTTTTGTGCTAAGAGGCTGAGAGCTATGGTGAGAAGTGAGAAGTTAATTCACTAAATGATAGCCATTAAGTTTCAGTCTTCCTATTTTTTGGGATCTGCTGATTTTGCATAGTGGTATGTTGCTCTGACAGTAGTGTATAGGGCCCTGGGTTCAAGACTTGCCAGTGAAATGCATGGTGGTAACACAACATTTTATTCTGGCAACTTTCCAAAATTATACAAGCAATGTTTAAAATGTGTCCATGGTAAGTCCCTAGCCACCACCACTTGTGAGCTTTGTCCAGGTTTTTTGTTCTAAGAGCTGAGAGCTATGGTGAGAAGTGAGAACTGAATTTGTATTCTCCAATTATTGGCATTGTTTGTCCAGGGTTTTGTGCTAAGAGGTTGAGAGCTATGGTGAGAAATGAGAACTGAATTCACTAAATGATAGCCATTAAGTTTCATTCTTCCTTTTTTTCAGGAAACTGCTGATTTGGCAAAGTGGTATGTTGCTCTGACTGTAGTGTATAGGGTCCTGGGTTCAAGTTTTGTCAGTGACATGCATGGTGGTAAAACATTTTATTCTAGCAACTTTCCAAAATTATACAAGCAATGTTTAAAATGTGTCCCTGATTTTTGACCTTTTGCCCCCCCCCAAAAAAAAAAACTGAAGTTGAAAATAAGTGCGAGAAGCTGTACAAGATGTCTACGGCTTACACTACTGTCATTCTATTTATAGTGTGGGTGTGGAAGTAGACTTTTATGATGGAAAGATTCTGAATTGGGCAGTTTTGTCATTATTGCTTCATGCATTTTGTTTCCTTGCTTACAGTACAGCCTACTGGAAAAATGTTCAAACAATAAATTTAAAATGAGCTCTGTCTAACAAGTGTGCTGCATTATACAAGGAATATAATTTAATGAAGTCAGGAAGGTGTATCAAAGAACACATGTATGTTTCTTGTTTTGTGTGCAAGGGGCCAATGGTTTGAAACCAGCCCAGATGTAATCTTTATCCACCACTGGCCTGATGCATTTTCTTTGGATGTGGTGTGTGGTTTCAATGCTATTTCAATGAATGTGAGTTTCAAGGTTAGAGAAGTTTTAATGCCAATTCTGTTTTCATTGTGAGACAGTATTGCTTTGTTTAGCAGATGTCTTAGTGTTTGTGCATTGTTGTGCTGCAAAATGTAAAAATAAAATCCAAATATTCATTGTAGACGTAAAGCAGTATGCAGTATGCATTCCAAAGACATGCATCTGGAGCATTTCTCCCCGGGCCTTCACTGAAAACAGGCTCTGTGGAACCTAGTCGGACATTCCCGGTCAACAAATGTTAAATAAAAAAAAAAAAAAAGTATGCACACATTAGTGTTTATGGTAAATGGGGAGAAATCATCAGATAATGGGACATTGGAATGGCTACAGCGGGACTCTCGCTCTGGTGCCATATTTTGGTTGTCTGTTCTTCAGTTTGCATTTGAAAGTTGGTATCCCACAATCCCATTGGAGTGGGTGGGGTTGCGTAATTATATATGCAAATTAGATGCTAATCAGCATACAGATTTGTACCTATTTTTCATGGGTCTTGTCCAGATTTTTGATGTTTTCAGATTGAGAGGTATGGGACAGACACATTTATTTATTTAGTTATTTATTTATTTTTTACTGACATTTGATTACCGGGAATGTCTGACTGAGTAGGAGATTTTTTTCAGCAGAGGCCCAGTGGAGGAAAGCTCCAAAACATTACAAAACATTTTAAGAACAATGCATTTACAGTCTTTAAAAATAATACAAAAAAAAATCAGTTTAAATAATTGTACCAAATTTGACATAATACAAAAGCATTGGTTAACAATAGATACAAGTTATATGACAATCATTTAATATTCAGAGAATTTGTAGCCAGTTTATAGAAAAAATAAGGATACATTAGTATAATACAGACAAGAATTGTAATACAAAGCAAGACAAAAGCAGGCTTATGATATATATACTATGATAATATGATATATTATGATATATAGGCTTACTGATATATATTTAGAGAGAAAGCCAGAGGGAGAAATTGATAGAAACAAGAAAGAGAGTGAAGAAGGGAGACTAAGGAGATAGCCAGTATGAACAGATATTTGTCCACATTTAGGGATATCATTTATCCTGGTGTTGGGCAAGAACAGAGCCAACTTTTGACTAGGAAGTCTTTCACAAAGGTTTTGAAGGATGGGGGAGAGTTTTGACCTCATAGATATAGATAAGTAGTTACAGGTCTTAGCAACATGGTACAAGTACAGATAATGTCCAGGAAATTTGATTGATTTGTGGACATACAATAGTTTTTAGTTATTGGATAGTAATGACCCAATGGGAACATAGCTGTGCAGAATGTTATTTAGTGCTGGATAATCATATGGATTCTGGTACTTTTATAGGTAGTAAGATACTGTATATAAGTTAGTTGATAGTGTAGTTCTAACCAATTTTTGCTTTTTAGTGGTAAACAGTGGTGGGATTTGAAAGGGGTATTTGCTGCAAGATCACAACAGTGGTCCACCATAAAGACGTGTGAGGAGGAGAAAAGTGGTGGGAAGTGTAGTTTAGTTACATCAGTGAGAAAGTGTTTGGCTTGCATTATCAAGTGAGAGGACTTTAAATATTGTTTTTTCATAGGAGATGGATATGGGGAAAAAGTAGTAGTTTATCTTTTTTAGGGTTGAGCATGATTTGTGAGTTACAAAGCCATGTTTTAGTTGCTTTTAAAAGCTTCCTGTGAACTATTTTTAGTGGTGTATCATGTTGTCAGATGTGCAAATGAGTGGGGAATCATCTACTTTCTGTACTGGAGAGGCCTACTTGTGGATGCGTGGAGGGTGCTGCTGAGAATGTTAAATCAGAATCACATTTAATGGCTAGCTATGCCCTCATACAAGAAATTTGACTTCATTTTTGATGACACTCTAATTAAGAATTATGTAAACAACATACATACAACTATTAAAAACAAGTAAAAAAATGTAAATATACATACAAAGTGCAATGTGCAACTCAGTGCAAGAAATACTGGAAAAATGTTGATAAAAACAAATAACACTAAGTAAACAATATTACAGAACCCTCAGAGGCTTGGTAAAAAGAATACTCAACCTAATAAACTGAATTAACTATTTTTGAACTTGATGGGCTTTAGAATGAAATGTTCTTATATCTGCTTGCTTTGGTGCGTATTAATCTATATTGCTTGGCAAACGGTAATAGTTCAAAAAGATGGTGGCATTTATGTGAAGGGTCAGTGATGATTTTCTCTGTCAATTTCATGAATAGTACAGGTCCTGTAAGGAGGGCAAATTAGCACCAATAATATTTTCAGCAAACTTGACTACTCGATGTAACCTATTTTTGTCATATTTAGACAAACCACACTGTTATGGATGAGCTGGGAGCAGACGCCATGACTGCTGTGTACAACTGTACCAATAGCATCTGTGGGAGATTGAACTTCCTCAGCTATTGCAGAAAGTACATTTCTGTTGTGCCTTTTTTATGACGGACCCTAGATTGGTCTCCCACTGCAAGTCCAGTGAGATTATAAATCCCAAACTCTTAAAGGATTTCACAACTTGCACAGCAGTATAAAATATAAAGAGGGGTGATGATTCTGTAGTAAATTCCACTGTAATCTCAACAGTTTTAAGACTGTTCAGCTCCAGATTATTCTGATTACACCAAATGGGACAGCTGGTCAACCTCCTGTCTGTATACAGACTCATCACCATTCCTAGTAAGCCCAATGATGGTTGTGTCATCCGCATACTTGATAAATTTGACAGTAGGGTCCCTAGAGGTCCAGTCATTAATGTAGAAGAAGAATACCAATGGGATGACCACACATCCCTGGGGGGTACTCGTATTGATCATGCGATAGCTAGATGTAAATATCGCCAGTTTCACCTGCTATTTCCTATTGGTCAGGAAATTGGTGAGCCATTGACTGGTGGAGGCAGGAATGGAAAGCTGGGTAAGTTTCAAGTGAAGAAGTTCAGGAATTATTATATTAAATGCAGAGCTGAAATCCATAAATTGAATCCTTGCATATGCCCCTGAGTTGTCAACATGTTGCAAGATATAGTGCAGATCCATATTAATTGCATCATCCACTGACTAGTTCTCTCAAAAAAGCAAACTGAAAGGCATCCAACAAGGGAGCTGTAATATCCTTCAAGAAAGCAAACACCAGTCTCTCAAAGTCTTCATGATCACCAATGTCAAAGCAACAGGCATGTAGTCATTCAGTCTTTTTATACTGGATTTCTTAGGGATCAGAACGATTGTGGCTTGTTTGAAACATAAGGGAACTTCACACAGCTCTTATTATTTATTAAAAATCTGAGTAAAAACAGGAACCATTTGATCAGCACAGATTTTTAAACAAGAGGGTGAAACCCCATCTAGACCTGTTGCTGCCTTTTAAAAAATAGACACACATTGGGGGGTATTTAGTAATCCTCCATGTAGGATGAACAAAGTCCTACTCAGAGACTGACGTCTAAGAGTTAGACGTTAGTGCGTCATGCATATGCATGACGGTGTGCTGACTCCATTCCCAGGCTAACACAGAGCATGTAGGATTGCAGGGGGCATTTCAGACTGCCGAGCAGTCCAAATATCCACGCCCCTGCAAGTGCTTAACTCTGCAAATGTCAGCAGATATGAGCGAGTCCACTCAAATGTGTATACCCCCAACACTACACTCCCCCACATTAAAAAGTCCTGTACAAATGAAATAAAATGTAAAACAATTTTTTTTATTATTCACCATATAGCTGCCCATATTTGCACGTGTGTGCACGGGTGTGCCCATTGCTTAGCTACAGTTAGTAGTTTAGACATAGAAGAGGATAATAAACCACTTATATGCAAGTTAAGCCAAATAGCAATAGTGTAGTGGTAGAGCCTTCGCACAATGAGGAGGCATTCCCGGTTCGAGTCCCACCACTCCCCTCTCCTTTTTCAGTAGAAAATCCTTGCATAAAAATAAATCCTGACATTTACCTTTTAAATTATATTAAAATGCATCGACATGGCCTATGTAGTAGTGAACGATATTTTAAATATATATAAGAAAGTGAAACGGTCATGCATAATAATGAATGCATAAGTAACCTATTTTAAGCAATGTGAAGCACTGCTAAGCAACGTTTACTAGTATTAAGCACATTTAAGAATAATTGCCCATAGCTAAGCACCACTTTAACTAGCACAATATAATTGCCCATAGCTAAGCACTGCTTTAACTAGCGCAATAGCTTTGCGCGGAGCTGCGAATCGTGCCAACTAGCGAAAACCAAACATGTTTGCGAGGAGGTGCACACCACACTAACTAGCGCAACATAGGGCAACATTGGGCAATATAGTGCAACGTCGAGCAACGTTGGGCAAAGTTGAGCAAAGTCAGCTAAACACAGCCACACCCCCTACTGGTCAGGCCAGTAGTAAAATAAAAAAGCAATGACAGGTCTCAAACCCGGGATAGTGTGAACCATAATCACAGTACTAATCCACTAAGCCATGACAGCATTTGATGTTCATGGACTGTCAGCACACATATACATATGAATCAAAGTTTATGCAGTGCTAAGCAGGTGTGCACTCAGTTGAGAACTTTCAAATCTGGCCAATCACAAATAAGTGCGGGAAATGAGGCATATTTAAGCTCCATAAGTGGGAATACTCGCCATAACTGGTTGCAGCTCCCATCTGCAGGCAACAATGGCTGGTGTCGGAGAGGGCTCTTGCTTCCGAGTGCAACGGTGGGGCATTGAGGAGTCAAAACTGATGGTTTGGCTCCTCGTCCATTGTCATGATGCTAGACTCCTGCAGGGCCAGTTCCAGGGCACGGAATACAAAGCAGAGGCCTGGAACCGTCTCACACATGAACTCACCAGTGCCACAGGCATCCCTCGGACTGATGAGCAGGTTGGACATCACCATGCAGACCTGAAGAGACGCAAGCAGGACCTACTGAACCACTGGATACAGGAGTCCTGTGGGATGCAAAATGCCCCATTACTGAGTAGGTAGCCATGGACTGAAGTATGTAAAGATTGATAGTATAGTCGATAGTATGGATAGGTATATGTCTCAATATCACTTCATTTACTTCACAGCTGCAGGTGTCCATGCTGTGAATCAGCAAGCCTATGCAGATAGGCTGCTAAGGCTGTGCCACCAGGCAGGTTAGTAATTTTTCTGCATGTACTGTTATAAAAGATAAGTGAGAGAGCCTGGCTAAAAGTGCCTCAGCCCAATAATAAAGGTATAATAAGGCTTGAATAACCTGTCTGCATGAACTGTTATGTAAAATAAGTGAGAGAGCCTGAAAAAGAGTGTTGTAACCCATTATAAACCTATAATAAATCCTGAATTATCTCTCTGCATATATTGTTATATAGAATAAGTGAGATAGTCAGAAAAACAGTGTTGTAAACCATAAATGAAGGTATAATACATCCTGAATAAGATGTCTGCATGCACTGTAATAACAAATAAATAAGAGAGCCACTAGAAATGTGTGTAATGTAATTAATAAAGGTATAACACCTGTAGTGTGTCCGTGTCACTTTCTTTGAAATGTTGATGTACTCTTGCACTATAGAAATAGTAGTGTTGTATTAAGCGCTGTCAACCCACACTTGGGTAGGCCCATAGAAAGAGTACTAAGGGAGTGCCAGTATCTCTTAAGCATATATACAGTCCTCAACTGTAGTTTCAAGCCTGGCATGTATAGGTAAATCTGGCACATAAGTAGCTTGTAGTTGTGCACACTGGAAATGTCAGTGTGCTGCTAGAAATGTAGGGGGATGTTAAAATATAACTGATAATGTCACCTGAACACATCCAGATATGTAGACATATGAATATAAATAAAATATATAAATACATAGCAGTAAGATCTGCATCCTGGACAGTTTGTATAACAGATCCAGGTCAGGTACATAAGGAACTAGCAAAACACATTCCAAAACGTAATGGACATTGCCTAGTGTAATAATACATGTAGGGGATATATACCTGCAGTCAATAGGAATGTAGTGTAAAATATAAGTTCATATAAGTTGTTAATGGAGGTATCTTTTTACACCCTACTGTATGTGCATAAACAATGCAATTCCACAACTCAATGGGTATGTGCAATCTCATAAAATTTGTTCAGACATATGTCCAATTGGTTTATAAATATCTGCATAACTTTAATGCATGTGCCCTATTCAAACACCACAATCTTGGTGGCCTGTTGACACCATTCAATCTTGCATGCTGTTGGAATGTCCACTGTCGTTCAATATATGCATGTGTGATGCTTGCTGTTCAACTGTTGGAACTCTGGTGTGTTGGATTAATGGGGATATTACTGCATGCTGTTACAACTAATTTGGAATGCTGTTTGCTATATTGTCATTAAATTCACCTAAACACAGAATGTATGGGAAGACCGGTCCCAGCGGACCCACCTGTCCCACCTCAACTGGCGATGGCACATGGCACCAGCAGGTCCGGTGCCCAGCCCGGGACCTCCTCCTCCGTTGACCCTATGCCACCTTCAGGTAGAAGCACTGCAAGGGATGGGGCTCGTCCCCACCATGCAAGTGTGGCCGGAGGAGGGCCACCTGTCACCCTCCGGATCGTCTGGGCTGTGGTGCGTAGGGAGATCCAGCGTTCAGTCGCTGATCCCCTATGCCAGCTCGAGGCAAGAGTGGCGTGACTCATGGGTGAGACTGCCCCTCTTATGCAGCCCCCAGCACAGCCACCCTCCGGGCTGTGAAGGTGCAGTGGTGACTGCCCATGTGTGGGGATCTCATTTCCACTGTTACCATCTGTGGGCTCATGGGCTTGCAATTTCCAAACATCCTTCCCCGTTAATTGTGTTCACTCACCCCATATGTCATATTCCACCCCTGTATGTGTCTTGTTTGTCTTGTCTGTTTACCTCCCCAACCTACCTCCCAAAACATACCTACCTCCCCTACCCCACATTCCACTCTCACCTGAAAAAAAAAATGGGCAATCTGCTACCACAAAAAAATTACGTCCCATACATAGCAGCCCATTTTGCACAGATGTCCGCTGGACAAAGAAACTGAAATTCATTTGGCAGTACAACATACTTTGTTTGTCCTCACCCCTCTCTCAGGAGTGGAAGGTTTCATATTTCCCTCCAAATTTACTGCATATGCACAGCTGTTGCTGTTAAAGAAATGGGCAGCTATGGACCTTCCCTACACCCGTCCTGCAGATCCCAAGCTGTTTTCCCTACTGTCTTTCCTTCTTTGTGCCCCTTTTTCACCACTTTCCTATCTCCCCATTTTCTTTTCTTTCAAAGAAATGAGCGCGGTGGTTAGCCGGAGTAAGCACTTTTAAGCAGCAGTAAGCGGGTTTGAGCGAGTGTGCGCATGTGTGCGCTTAGCTAAGTATTGCTAAGCGTCACGCAAACCCACTTACAACTGCTTAAAAGTGCCTTAGTCACTCTGCATATGTGGGGCCTTGTTCTGCTCAGCAGCAAAAAAAAACACCTCTGACAATCTTGAACCCCGGACCTTGGACACACTAGGCTGCATGAAGTACCACTAGGCCACAGTAGATATACAGCAGGATGTTGCTGAAATATAAATATCATGCATCAGAATGTGTGAATGTAAAGGAAAGATAGGAATGCCATAACACAAAACCTATTCTGTGGAACTTTACCAGCAGTTGTTGTGGAATTGCATTACATGACTGTGATAACAGAACCAGACTTTCTAGCAGTGAATACTGTTACAGCAGCACTTCACAACCCCCACACAATATCATAGCAGGACAATCTCCACCCAAATGTACAAAATACCGGTGTGTTCAAGGTACAGCAAGGATGTAGCTAGGCATACTCAGTACTGGGATTGTCCAGTTTCATGAACATCCTGTGATAATGTCAACAAAATAACACAAACAGTGCAGAAGTGAGTACATTAATATCCACAGTATAGCTGTTCCCAAACAGTTCATGTGCCAAATGAAAACATTGCAATAACTACATATCTATGGCAGCTAATTGTGGATGTTGTAAAGAAACTCCATACTCCCATGTATCTTGTGTTAGCATTTCTAGGGGTGAGTACAATTCTGCACTGTCAACTGTGTACTTGAAGAGGCAACATTCAGGTCTGAGTACAACATACAAATAACTGGCTACCCTTAGCAACAATTAGATGAAGTATACCAACCTTCTGAGTTACACAACGGTCTCCACAGCAAACAAGCATGGTCCCCAGTCTGAAATTCTAAAAGGGCTATGCCTACCTGACCTAGCAATTTATATCACTGCGTTGCTATGACAGTGAGTACTGCAAGTACCACACAGCAGGCTGCATGCAATTGCCAAATGGTGGCCACCAATTGGTACAGAGGCCATCACATGCACATGTGCAGATACCTATAAAAGCAGTCTGTACTTGCTGTCCACACATGCAATCATTCCATTGCAGGTACGAGGGAGAGAGAGAGAGAGAGAGAGAGAAAGAAAAGAAAAATGTGATGCAAAGTTAAGAAATATAGCAAAAATAATATATATATATACTGTCAACAGAAATAATATTGAAAAAATATATTGAAAAGAAACTATATTGAAAAAAAATCATTGAAATAAAATATATTTGAAAAAAAATTGAACGAAAAAATAAAAAAAAAACTGAAAAAAAAGTATTGAAAAAAAATATTGAAAACAGTATATTCTGAAATATACAGCTATTTAACAAAACTCTTGAACATTAAAAGAGATACTGAAAGATAAACTTATATTGGTAAAAAAAGTATACCAGGCTATACGGCAACATATACGAACACATACAAAGGCAAGGTATGTAACAGCTATGTATTTACTGGAATGTAGTAGATGTTAATGAAGAGTACTCTATATAGTTTGAATCATCCATATGTGGCAGCAGTACGTATCGATGCACAGATGCCCTGCATAACCAATGGCATAGGGAAATGAGTATGTTGCTGTATGCAGTGGGATGTGACGGTGAGATATGTAGTTCAGCATTAAATGTCAAACATTTGATCCATGTTATCTGTGTTCTGTACAGTAGTGTGTACAATATCTGTTTAGGGTAGTAGCCCATACGGTTATGCAAACAAGGATGTGACAGAGTAACAAATGCATGATAGTCATATTAAAGTGTAGCTTCATACTGGCAACAGCTGTACCAGGCTAGTATGCTAATTCAGAATTAGCATTTATGTATACACCCTCTAATATTACTGTGTGCTCACATGTGACACCTGTTCATGTTGCAGCAAGGCCCAACAGGTCAGCCGTGAGGTACATGTACTTACAACAGTGTGGTCCTTGTGTGTGTATGGAACACACATACAGAGAAGTCTGCCCGTGTCAGATATATTAGCATCTGTACATGTGCATTGAGCAAGGGACATACTTCAACTGTTTGTAAAAGGTGGATATTTATATATATATATATATATATATATATATATATATATATATATATATATATATATTGTTGAAGGTTGTTATGTGCATATATATATGTAGGTTGTAGTGTGTGGCACACCAGACAGTATACAGTGCTGGTATATGACATGTGGTGGTTAAACGCTGTGGGTATGGTTAAACAGGTTTGCAGTGTTGTAGCCAGTGAGGCCTGCTAAAGCTACATGGGCTGAGAACACCTTCAATACATTCTGCACAACACTGTGCAATGTTATGACATAACTGTATACATCATAACCTTCCCATACTTGCTATACCCACCATGACAGGTGGACTGTATATGTGCCTATATGTATATCTATATGCACAGCAATGGATGTTCATATGTATGTGTGTGTGTGTGTATATATATATATATATATATATATATATATATATATATATATATATATATATATATATACATATATAGAGAGAGGAGAGAGACAGGGTCATAATTACTGCAGCAGATGCCTGGTGACAAAACCATGGACTCAAGCTCAGTGTTGACACTGTATTGGCATCCCTCCTTGCAAAGACTCAGTACCCATGAACTACCACATGGGTGGTTGTCTACTCAACATTGAAGGTGTGATAAGAAACCATGGGACACAGGTGGACAGTAGTCTCCCCTTCGATAGTCACAGTGCCACACTAGTCATGTAATCCATCTACGTGGCACACATCATCACAAAAGGTGTGTCATCCAGGGAATAATACATCAGTGTTCCCCTCTACACCACACACATAAAACTCGGCATAGAGTACAATGCCCCATGTGGTATGTACCTCACAAGAATCTACAGCAAGTGGAAAGGACACAGACATACCTCACAAAGAGTGATACTGGCGTCAAACAGATGCCCTATGCAGACCATCACACAAGCCCACAACTAGACTGTGTCGCATACCGCCTACCCATAGGTGACCTCTGACTGACATACTAAGCTATGTCAAACCCAGATCTGTTGAACATGCTCCACGTAAACAGATCACAATCTGTACGAGCTACATGCTCTAGGGACCCAAACCCTTTGACCACAATAAACAGCACATGCTGGAGGGATAGATTCCTATCTCAGAGACATCCCATACTCTGGAACTAACCAACTATCCATAGCAAACAAAACTCCTAATTAGCAGTCATCATAAATAATCATGGAGATTGTATGGGAGATAGTGAATACACCCAGGAAATCACCTCAGTGTCTCTGCTTGACTGGGCCATGTATAATTTAAATACCTGTGTGTCAGAGGCCAGGGTAGCATATGGCTAGAGTTCTACAGGCCCTAGGGACAATAGCCTCTTACTTACCTATGAAGAGATACACACCCACATGTACTGGTTACAATAATCGATATGTGAGGTTGACTGAGTGTGATGGTGAATGCGTTGGTGAATGTGTTAGAGTTCAGTATATGTGTGATAGCTTAGTGGGAAACTGTCTCAGTCATGGTATTATGTGTCCCAGCTGTGATCCCAGCAAAAGATGTGTATGCAATTGTTAGGCAGAAAAAGCAGTATGCCATAAGGTCTGACATAGTCCCTTGTTGTCGACTGGGGTGTCCCATCGTGGGCTAAAGCAGTACATGTATGCATATTGGTTGTTACTGCTGGTGAATCCAACTCCTGTATGAACTGTAGTACTACCTGAAGCTGTATGCCTAAACAGCACAGTATGGTGTATGTGCACATTTATTGGAACCACTGTTATGTGTGTTCCCTGTAGTCCTCACAGATTACATACCTCAGGCATAAGGTCTGGTAACTACTGACACACAGTACTGTAAGGCACACAGGTAAAGGTCACCTGGGTTGCCATACCTTTGTGTCTGTTATGTATGTCTGCTGTGTGTGTGGGTATGCCCGTACCATGGCCTCGGTCATATGTGTGTTACAGGATGTAACTGCGTATCTAGCAACATGTATAGTCTAGTACAGCAGTATGCCACCTATATTAATGAATGTGCACATATGTTAGGCAGGGGTCCGCCATCAACGACTAGTGTGGTATACTGGTAATACTGTCTTTGGACTTTACATTCATTGTAATGGATTACATATTTCATGATGCATTAGCATGATATATACCTCCTGTGGCTAGGTGGTGCATTGTGTCACATACAGTGTGCCATGTACTGTTGTATAGTCTTACATACTGTTATAACTTTGTTGCTGTGCAAAACATGGTTTGATATATAGAGTGTGCCAGGCACTGTCAGGTATCTGTGTGTTGAGAACTGATATGTGGTATTGAAAGTGTATATCTTCTGACAGCCAATAGGTTGCTATATATGGCAGTTAATTTATATCTGTACTTTAGAATGTTACATGTGTCACATGACTTGCTCACACATATTGTTTATTTGTCTTCCAGGGTAATGTCCCACCACCGTATCCCAGCGTATAGCACGGTCGAGAAGGAAGCCATCACAGCGAGCCTGGTGCAGCACTATGCACTGCTGTTCTCCAGAACCAGGCAGGACCAGCATGAGCGGGCTGTGCTGTGGCAAGAACTTGTCTGTAGGGTAAATGACAAAGGCATGCATAACTGGACATATGAGCAGGTATGTCATCACTGCAGTGATTTAATTAGACATGTCCGGCAGTGTGCATCTGATATCCGCAGACAACAGCTTGCCACAGGTGGGGGATAGCCATCCACCCCCCCTCACCAGAGTGGAGGAGCTGCTCCTGAGCCAGGTGGCTCCTGGCCAACCACAACCACAACAATTAACATGTATCATCATGGAGGCCAGAGCCACCCAGCAAGTTGACATGGAGCGTGCAGGTAACATGGCATAGCTGTAGAATACTGTTACATCTATTGGTAGAGCATGCTTATGTGAGATGTGTACTGTGTAGTTAGATGATGTGGTGCCTAGTTTTGTGCAATACTAATAATTAGGAATATAATCTGTAGGCCTGTGACTGTCCACCATTGTACTACTGTAAGATTGCAAACACACAGTAACAATGCCACAGTTGTTGCCACTGACAAAGTGTCTGATATCCTTGTAGGTCCCTCTGGTGTGACAGCAAGGCAGCAGAGCCATGCTGCTGAATGTGTTATACCTTTCATATTGCTAATTAAATGTGCATGTCATAGGTGAGGCGTAGGCTATGTACACGTAACACACCTACGCATAATGCATGCTGTGCATGTTTGCTGTGAGACTATGCAGATCCTAGTAATGTGGGTAGCTGCCTAAAACACATACAATACACAGAGCATCCTACACAATTGTGGCAACACTGTAGTGGACATTGGATAGGCAGAGTCGATACACATGCACACAACATATACACCTTTGTCATACGTAGTACACATTAACGTGCCACACATGGCTTATTCAGACACCTGCTGTAAGGTCACACTACAGTATCCTAAACCTCATCCACACAGCAGACTTAATATACCTGAGGGGTAGATGCCTCACATGTGGCTGTGCAACACATAACACATTCATGTTAGGCAATGCCCCCTATTGGGCACCTCACAAACCCATGTAACAACTGGCCTTGAAATGGTGCAAGTAGCCATGGTACTGCAGTTCAGGTACAGCATACTATGTGCTGGTCTGGCACACATTAGTAGCCTTGAGTGACCACATGATGCTGCAGGATGATGGCTCATGGTACTAGACCCCGTCCAGTTACAGTGCTCACAGTAATACACATATCATGAATTGCTATGCACCTCAATGTTGTGTGTGTGCAGACATATGCACCTATACGCAATATGCATAGCAATCCCCATTTGTAGAAAGTGACACACATACGTCTTGTAATGCTATGGGATGTATAGGTCACATGACACACATTGTGTATGTGTGATGTTTCATGTTGCAGTTGTGTAGTAGCATGCCATGTCATGGCTGACAATGGCATGTCCACAATATGTCAAACACTCACCATAACCACTGTACAATGGCTATGTTGAGCAATGGTATTCCATCAGGTATACATGCACCACTCATCCTGTGTGTATACATAGCATGCATGTGCTACACCTGTGTCCACAATCATCTGCTAAAAATACAGATGCTCTAATCAGAAATGGATATCTATGTGACACACTGATACACATCCAGACATGGTATGCATACCTGTGACTAATGGTGCACAGGACATTGCAGGGCTTTTAATACCTGCACAGCAATGTTGTGTCCATGTACACATTGCGTTCCAGGGTGAGACCATTCACTGAACAAAACACACATGCATCAAGGCCATGTATACTGTTATTATCAATGGCTGTCTACACTCACACTGCATGCTGCTGAGCAAAACATGCCCTGCATGCTGTCACGTTTGATATAAATGTTTGGCTTGTGATACTGTACCCCAACATCACACGCTATTGATGATGTTCGGGATTGCTGGTGGTGTGTGTGTGTGTGTGTGTGTGTGTGTGTGTGTGTGTGTGTGTGTGTGTGTGTGTGTGTGTGTGTGTGTGTGTCTGTACTAGTGAGGAGTGTATTTGTGTGCATGTGTGCATGTGTTCATGTGTGCACGTGTTCATGTGTGCATGTAAGCATGTGTGCATGTGTTCATGTGTTCATGTGTTCATGTATGCATGAGTGCATGTGCGCATGTGTGCATGTGTGCATGTGTTCATGTGTGCATGTGTGCATGTGCACATGTGTGCTGACATCATCTACAGGTCGTAAAGTGTGTTTCCTGTTACCCTCTCACTGGTGCTGATACTGGGCTGGTTCAATGCAGCAGGGAAACTGATGTCACTGAGCATGATAGTGACAATGATGATAGGTGTGTTGAGGCACAGATATGCTTGCCAGGGTCTATCGTTGGGTCACCAATCAATACTACATAAGTGTCCACCGCATCCATGCACACAGTCATACTGCCAATACATCTGTCACCATTTCCCTTAGCAGAGGGACAGCATACAGCCGGCATTGGCCAGGACAGTGTGGTATCCATGGCACATGCATCCCAACACAGCAGCCATACCCAGATGTCTGGAAGGGTATGACATAGGCAGATGTCCAGGGGTTCTTGTCAGAGCACTGCTGCCCATCATGCCACTGGCAGATGTGCCACAGGTCTAAGTACCTCACGCATGTTCCAGGCTGTCATGGAGGCACAGGCGCATATGGAACGGTACACCAGACAGGGACTGAGGGCACAGAGGGCACATAACACCGCTGTAATAGACAGTATCCGTGACCTAGCTGGTGCCATCCGCAATTAAACTGAGGTCACTGATAGACGTTGGGGAGAGACACTAGATGTCCTTCGCAATGTCATGTCCATGTGTAAGGACAGTGTGGGATGGCTGAGTCATCGACGTGGATGTATGCCAGCAACATCAGCAACTGGCAGTCGCAGTGGACGTCCCTCAAGCAACAGCCACTCCCGTAGTGCCAGTACCAGCCCAGGCAATGTTGGGGGTGGGCTGTCCATAGAATGTCCTAGAAGACCACATGCACGTGGCTCTGGACAGTCCCAGCAGGGACCTGAGTCCAGTGTACATCCATCTACCTCTGGGGATAGTTCCCAGTCTTTCTTGGTACCTGATAGTGTCAGTAGCACCCCTGCCAGGCACAGGTACTGTATCCATGACCAGAGACGGTGATCTGTAATGCCTCGCAGGTACAGTCTGTGGCTGTCCCACAAGTACCCGTATATGGCAGCCACATGGTGAAACTGTGTGCATGCAGACACACACACACATATACTCCAGACAGCTAGGGCTAACACATACACACACATTACACCAACATTGGCCCATACCATTATTCTTTCTCCACACACACACACACACACACACACACACACACACACACACACACACACACACACACACACACACACACATACATGTTGATTGGCTGGCTCACTGTAGGCCTCTAGCAGACCAACAACACACCCTATGCATATGATGAAACCTGTGCCACCTCCTGTCATCTATAACATCGATGCAGGAACAGGCTACCATGGTGCTGATGCACAGGGTGTCTTTATAGGAGTATAGCAATGTTATCATGTTGTCAGCAGTAGAGTGTAATGATATGCTTGAAGGTGTAGCTGAGCAGGCATGATGCATTAAAGCTATGATTGACATTGTAGTGCTGTTTACACCAGCGTTAGTTCCAATTGTATATTGTCCGCCCATGTGCCACTTGGCTGATGTGTACAGTGTTGGCAGCATGCGTTAGAGAGTGGACAGTGTGTGTGGGATGTGTGTAACACATATTTGCAGGTGTACAGTTGTGGAAATGGTGGGGGTGCACTGTCTGCATGTACGTGCATAGTGGACACATGGGCAGGGTGACATGCTCTGTATTACACAGTAACACTCCATAGTTTCTATTGGTGGCCAGTATGCATTGTACTACACACATTTTGGAACCAGACTACATGTATGTATGACATGGTTTGACACTGTGCTGTGGGTGATACTGTTGCTATCTGTCGTTTTGCATTCTGGTAGTATACATGACTGCAACAGCCTGACTATAACCAGTCATTAGCTGATGTCCTGACAACTGACACACAGATTTAGGACACACAGCGACATTTGGATCCTTCAGGTACTATACTATGCCAGTAACCAGTGGTATTCAGCTGCACCCATTACTGAGACCACTCCTGTTCGGCATATGACTCTTTTAGGTACAAGCAATCACAGTAGGGGTATGTCTGTCCACGTGTGCTAATGCATACTGTGGCCTATACTGCATTCACCAGATGACACACACATCCTCCACAAGGTTATCATACAGACAGATTACCTGTTGTCAAACCCATGCTGTAAAGTTATAGGCGAAACTAAGCGTAGTCATCCACCTTTAGGAGACATAGCATCCGCACAGTACCACATAGGTAGTAGCCACCAACATCATGAACAGGTACCAATGTGTATATGCAACCTAGTGTTACATCATCTCTCCTTTGATAATCACATTCCCTAAGGTATTTTGGAATCCCCCGGTGGATCACATAAGCAATCAGGGGTCTGCATGCATGTCCACAAAGGTTGTTGTACACCTATAATGCATAGTCATCATTGACAGACTCTGCTGCATTTGAACAGGTCTGACATATACCTCGGCCATAAACCCTCAGACACACAATTCAATAGAAACCATAATGAGTGTGTGTGAAACGGATGACCTAGGCCAGGCATCACTGAAGTGGCTGGCTTTGTCACAAGCATACAGATGTGACCTAAGGTCTGTGAAGCAGCAGCACAGTTTGGCAAAGATGCCAACTGTGTACTTGGATAAAGCAGAGTTCCCACACATGTGACATGTACGTATATGTATTTGCCTCATAGCTACCTCACGTGCAATGCCTACTGATATGTCATACGGTAGTAAAAGCAAAACTCCCAACACATGTAGCACACACACTCACCAAGTGCAGGACTCAAACCCCTCCCTAACTAATTCATGATACTAGAGGAGTACACATCAACACGTCATGCTGTACACATTACTGGGAAGTATCTTTTCCACAGGTATATTTGTAGGATGTTGACATAATCTGACTTGACAAAGAGTAGTTTACCACTTTTAAGGTGTTTTACTACTCCCCTAAAAGCTTGCTTTTTCCCAAGGAGCCCACACACAAACACACAGCTGTCAAGTGCAGGATTCAAACCCCTACCTAACTACATCATGATACTAGAGTAGTACGCATTAACATGATGCGCTATACACATTACTGGAGAAGTTTTTTCCACAGGTATGTTTGTAGGATGGTTACATCATCAGACATGACAAAGAATTGTATACCACTTTTAAGGTGTTTTACTACTCTCCTAAAAGGTTGCACCTCTCCAAGGAGATCATACACACATAGTTGTCAAGTACAGGATTCAAACCCCTACCTAACTATTTCATGATGCTAAAGAAGTACGCATTACCACAATGCGCTATACACATTACTGGGGGGGGGGGTTCTCTTTTCCACAGGTATATTTGTAGGATGGTGACATCATCAGGCATGACAAGATGTGTATGCCACTTTTAAGGTGTTTTACTACTCTCCAAAAAGGATGCACCTCTCCAAGGATATCACACACACAGTTGTAGGATTCCAACCCCTACCTAACTACTTTATGATACTCGAGGAGTACACATTAGCACGACGCGCTATACACATTATTGGGGTGTCTTTTTTGCACAGATATATTTGTAGGATGGTGACATCATCAGACATGACAAAGATGTATATACCACTTTTAAGGTGTTTTATTACTTGCCAGTAAGGCTGCTCCTTTCCAAGGAGATCACACATGAACACACAGTTATCAGTTGCAGGATTCAAATCCTTACCTAACTACTTCATAATACTAGAGAAGTACACATTAGCACGATGCGCTGTACACATTACTGGGGTTTCTCTTTTCCACAGGTATATTTGTAGGATGATGACATCATCAGACATGACAAAGATGTGTAAACCACTTTTAAGGTGTTTTACCACTCTCCATAAAGGTTGCTCCTCTCCAATGAGATCACACACAGTTGTCAAGTGCAGGATTCAAACCCCTATTGAATTACTTTATAATACTAGTAGAACACGCATTAACATGATGCGCTATAAACATTACTGGGGGTTCTTTTTTCCACAGGTATATTTGTAGGATGGTGACATCATCAGACTTGACAAAGATTGGTTTACCAATTTCAAGGTGATTTACGACCCTCCTAAAAGGTTGTTCTTTCCCAAAGAGACCACACGCAAACACTTGTCAACTGCAGGATTCAAACCCCTACTTAATTACTTCATGATACTAGAGGAGTACGCATTGACAAGAAGCACTATACACATTACTGGGGGGTCCCTTTTCCACAGGTATATTTGTAGGATGGTGACATAATCAGACTTGACAGAAATTAGTTTACCACTTTTAAAGTGTTTTACTACTCTCCAAAACATTTGCTCCTTCCCAAGGAGATCACACACAAACTTGTCTAATGCAAGATTCAAGCCACTACCTAACTACTTTATGATACTACAGAGGTACACATTTACACACCGCACTATACACATTACTGTACATTTTCCTTTCCACAGGTTTATTTGTAGGATGGTGACATCATCAGACTATGCAAAGTGGGTTACATTAGGTGACATTAGGTGGGCTACATTGAAGGAATGTCTACAAACTTTGGCCATGTCATCATCAAAGGGGTGTGTGCTATCTACCTGTGTCCCCAGGGCCATAATGACTTTCTCCGTACATACTGGATTACCACCTATGTGATAATTTGTGTGCACTTTGTTGTACGCAAAGGGGATGACTATGCATTATTTGGCATTCAGCTTGAGCCCATTGTTTTGACACCAGGTATCTGTCTCTGTAAGACACTTCTAGAGGATGTCTGTGTTAGCCATGCAGTTGGTTATGGACCACAGTTACCTTTCATCTGCAGACCTGTTCAGCCATACACCTCCCATGCTTGCCTCTACCTCTGAGCAGTATCTACTGAACAGGTGGGGTCCCAGGACCAAGACCTGTGGGATGCCATTTGTGACTGGCTTAGAGTTGGACATGGCACCAGCAACTCTGAACATGTGTGTTTGATCTGTGAGCCACCTGGCCACCTATCCTGTGATGTAGCTGTTAATGTTCCAGCTGGTATGCTTGTCCATGATGACAGAGTGGGGAATGGTGTGGAAAGTCCTTTGTGAAGTCCGGGTGGGCTGTTTGGACTACTTTCACCTCCATCTATGTCCTTGGTAACTGTTTGAAATAAGTCAACTAGGTTTGGGAGCCAGGATCTGACTTTAACAAGGTGAAGTTATGGAGAGTACTGTGTCTGGAGGTCTCCAATGCCTCTGTTTATGGGTTCCATGACAATTTGCTCAATAGCTCTGTAGACCAGGCTGAGTAGACATATTGGGCAATGGTGTCCATGTTTTGTTGTGGCACCCCCTTTCTGGAGCTGGATGACTGTTTGTGTATGCCATTCTTTGGGTACATAGCCTGTGGTATGCTTGTGTCTGGACAGCGAATGTGAGTGAGGGTCCCAGTTCCTCATGGGCCTAGTGTATGACACAGCCTGGGACACCATCCAGACACATTGATGCTGTGTTCTCAGCTTTGGTGAGGGCTGTCTTTACCTGCATGTCCATGACATCTGGGGCTCTGCATCCTTCTGTGCTGGACACAGGCCCTTTTGGGGGTGATGGGGGGTGTTTACACTGAACGTGTCCCCCTGGTTGTGGGCAATGATAGTTGGTTTGGTGTATTACTTTTGTTTTTTCAGTAGCTGACAGCATATTTGGAAGTTGACACCTACATGCCTGGTATAGCTACCGTAGGCTTTGTGGTTGTCATTCTTACATTCCTTGGCTATTTGTCTTTAGAAACTGTCCTTGGATTATTTTATGAACGATCATTGTTTCATTCTGATAATGATCAGTGATGCGTTTCCTTTAGTGAAGTTGGCTCTATCATGTGTTCGTTTCCTCCTTCTGTTGTCTCGCTTATTTATGGGCAACAACTACCTGATTGTTGTCTTATTTTTGGAGGTGTGCATCTTGGTTTTATTTGTGATGTCTCAATCCATGCATCCCTGTAGATGCTCATAGGATGCACTTGTAAATGATTATGTGGTTTGTATACCATTATCTTATAGCAGGAGGGCTTTGGAACGCTCCACATTGGTCTTGGGAAGTGTGCAGTTTGCTTTTGCAAATGTCTTCACAGTGGTTTCATTGTCTGGGTGGGGTGGGCCAAATGTGGATGTCCAGTGTGATTACTTCATGATCTGATATTACCAGCGAGGGGTTCATCTCTGAAGTGGAACACTGGTACCCCATGTTGGTGATGATCATGTCCAGTATGTTGTCACCTCTAGTGGGCATGGTGACCAGCTGTTCCAGGGTGTTAGGGTTTTTAAACTCTAGGAAACATTTGACGAAGGACATTGTACACGAGTAATTCCACCACTCACTGTTTGGGTAGTTGTAATCTCTTCATATAATGGTGTTGGATAGGACCTTTATACTTTCCACTGTTCTCCGGAATACTGAGTGTGGTTGCTGAGACAAGGTACGTGATCTTTAGCAGGCTACAATTTGATGGGCAGCTTTGGCCAATGTTACTTGCACTTGCATGCTCTCCAAGGCTTCATGCTGTGCCACTAACCTGAAGGTGTGAGTATCCATAGTGTAAATGGGTACACCCGTTCCTTTTGTATTTCACTTGTGGTTTTGGGTCCAATGGTAAGAGTGTTTTACGTGGACCATATCCAACAGCTCTGTGTTTGACATTACTTTGTATGTTAGGCAGTGAACACCTCTGAGTGGGCGATATGCAAGGGAGTACGTATGGAGCATTTTGAGATGGTCTGTGTATGGCATGTATTTCAGGCCACTAATGCTCTTTGTGTGGTATTGCTGCTAGCTTTCCAGTTATAGTAGTTGTCTTGTGAGGTACATAGCAACAGTGGCGTTGTACTCTATTATAGTTCTAGTGAGTGATGAGCGGAGGGGAACATTGTCCTCTTCCATTCTGCATGAGACACATTTTGTGATGAGGTGTGCCACATGGGAGGGTTTCCTGACTACTGTAAGAATGTGATTAGCACAGTTGTATCCACTGTCCACCTGTGACCCAAGGTCCCTTGTCACACTTTCAGTGTGAAGTATACTACCACCTCTGTTGTAGTTCTTGGCTACAGAGTTTTTAACATAGGGGATGACAATGCACCTTTTGGCATTGAGCTAGAGCCCATGGCTTTGACAACAGCCATCTGTCCCAGTGAGGCCCTTTTGTAGGATGTCCACATCTTTTGTGTTTACCATTATGGCTCCTGGTTTGCAGTCCTCTGGTAACGTCAGCTGCCACAGTCCTGCCATGTTAATGTTTACTTCAGGGAAGGAGATACTACACAGCCTGGGAAGTTATCTGGTCCCATGGCTGCTGTGATAGTGGCTTTGAAGAGTGTTTATTACCTGTGCAGCCATGATGACAGCAACTTTGCTGTCTTCCATTATGGAGATGTGATCTTTCATGGGTGTGAGGGGGTGGTACAGTTAACAATGATCCTATCTGCCAGGATGTTGGCAATATCAGTTGGCTCTGTACATTTACTGCCATTGAGCTGTAACTCGGAACAGATCTGACTGTAACCATGACATGAACCTGTATGTTGGGCAGAGATCTCCTGAGTAGACAGTATGCACATATTGGGTTACATTCAGTCTTGTTACATGGGGTGGCTATTTGAGGCCAGTAATCATCTTGTTAAGGTACTTCATTGGTCTTTCCAGCTGCTGAATGTGCCTAGTCAGATTCATCGCAAGTGTGTTGTGGTACTCTCTGACAGGTCTGATGACTGCTGAGTAGTGGGAACCCCCTTTGACCTATGCGCACAGACCTTGGCAGTTTGTGTGAACACATAGCATGATTTTCCAACCACTTTGTGAATGTGTTTCTGGAAGTAGAGGTGACTATCCACATTTGTCCATAGATACCTAATTATCACTTCCGTATTTAGCCTAAGTGTGTGAGCATGCCCAGTATGACCTTTCAGTATGTTGCTGCCTGACATTTGGTTTGTTTCTTTAAGTGTGTGAGCATGCCCAGTATAACCTTTCAGTGGGATGCTGAATGGAATCCACTACATTTGTTGGAGTGTGTGAGCACGCCCAGTATAGACATTTATACTATATGTGTGTGGAAAATCAAGTTGTATTTTTACAGCAGGGCTCACCTTTGTGTCAAAGATCAACAGGGATCATGCTGTGCCTGCAGGGCATCCATGCGACACTTTGCATAGACTTACCAACATTTCTACATACAGGGGGAACAGCTATTCTTTGTACATTTCTACCCGGGGGCACACCTGATTGTTACTGTGGGTGTACATAGGATGTGGGATTCACCTGACACTTATACACATTTGCTATGCCTGCACTGCTATGTACAGGACACCATTTCAGTCTGTACTGTTGCCTATCATAGTGGCTTGAGGCATACTACTGTACTACAGATGTTGGTGTCCAATGTCACATATATTACACTGCGACTTCATAGCCTACACAACCCACATCACACCACCTAGCCTGATGTTCTCGGTCTGCATAGGCATGTGGGGGAGGTTACCCATTTGCCTCTTTAGGGGCATGTTACTGCATTTCTTTGTGTTTGCATTAGTGTACAATTGTCCTGCTGTGTCTGTGCCATGGACATGCTATCATGGCTTAGTGGTTCAGTACTGTGACTATAGTGCACAGTCTCCTGGGTTCGAGCCCTGTCATTGCTTTTTATTGCCATACTGGGCATACCAGACTGCTTAAGGAACAGTACAGCAGATATGAGCATGTTTAACTGACTTTGCTCAATGTTGGCCAACCTTGCCCGACATTGCGCTAGTTGGCACGAGCAATTTTGTTTACATATACTAGATATTGGTAAAAGCTGCTTAGCACTGCTTTATATTAAAACATGGCAATCATGCCTCAGGTGGTGCTGCCTATGTAGGATGCACATACTACACTCCCTATACATGTTTGAAAACAGGTGGTGTCATGTTAGGCATCCCTATTATTTTATGTGTGAATCAGAGGGAGGTATCTATTCCAGGGTTCCTACTGAGCCAGTGTATGTGCTATGCATTGCCTCTTTGCCAAGGGCAAGGCATACTGGGCACGCCTCCTTCTGCCTACTGGGGCAGGCTCAGGTTGTTCCACCTCTGAGTCTTGCTGTGCTTGTGCAGGCCTTGGCAATGGTTGGGGGCTGTTTGGCCCTGCCCCATGCTGTTCCTGCTGCAGCTGTTTTCGCAGGATCATATTGTGTAGCATGGCACATACCATGACAATTTGGGTACATGTAGTTGGTGAGTACTGCAAGGATCCACCAGATGTGTCCAGGCAACAGAACCATGACTAGAGCATCCCAAACACATGCTCTATTACATTTTGTGTTTGTGCGTGTGCCTCATTATGGTGTTTTTGTTCAGGTGTGTGTGCATTTCTGATGGGTGTCATCAGCCACGGCTCCAGTGTGTATCCAGCATCCCCCACTAAGTGACCGTCAGGGATGACCCCATTGGCAAATGTCTGGTGCAGTTGTGACAGATGCCAAATATGGGAATCGTGGTAGCTTCCAGGGCAGCCAGCACACACATTCAGTATTATGCCCTGGGCATCACACACGACCTGGCAGTTGATGGAGTGGAAGCCCTTGTGGTTGATGTAGGCCCTACCCCGCTCACCGGCTGGTGCTTTGATGTGTATGTGCGTGCAGTCAATTGCACCCACTACCTCAAGGTATTCCGCTATTTGATGGAAGAGACGCATGTTGCTGGCCAATACCTCATGGGAATTGGGGAAATATACATGATCACTGACATGTGCTGATATGGCATTCAGGAACTGGTGCAGTACCCTGGATGCTGATGCCTGTGAAATCCCCATCATATCACCAGTTGGTCTCTGGAAGGTACCTGTTGCTAGTATTCTTAGGCCAACACATACCTTGGTTTCCACTGGGATGGGTTCCCCTCTGTTGGTTCTGTGTGTGAGGCGTGGCCTGCACAGCTCAACAATTTGCTGCAAGAGGTCTCTGTCCACTTTATAGCTCTCCACTATCTCCAGTTCATGTAGCCCCTGGTAGGTTACCCTGGGTCTGTACACTCTTCTCTGTCTCCTCACTGTGGGTTGCTCAGCAGCATTCGCAATGGCACCACCCTCAGCATCTTGCACATGTCGCCTTATAAAAGCATTGGCAGCCCCTAACATTCTTTTGTCTCAGTTAAGCTTTTTAAGTTTTCACTTCTCTTTGTAGAATGCAGGGTTGCAGTGTTTCTGAGAAAAACATGGGGGAATGCTGTTTGCAGAGTTTTAAGTGCTGGGCTAGGCTAGGCTAGTGTACTGCCTGTGTAATTGGCTGATTCTGATTGATTTCACCTGGCAGCTCTGCTAGTTCTTCTTGGTTAACTTCCTACTACTTCCTTTTCCCATTTCTGTTAACACAGGGGGCAGCGCCATGCAAACAAGCGCAAACACGTGCACATGAGCGCACACAGGCTTACACAGGCTTACATGGGCTTAGGCGGCTGCACTATCGTGCATACACACTTAGACAGCCTTACACAGGCTTACACGGGTGCAGACACGTGCCCACAGGCTTAGAACAGTTTACAGGCGCGCACACGCGCGCACACAGTGTAAGCAGCTTTGCAAGAAACTTCAGTGATAGCCATGGCATACACCTTCGGTTTCTGGGTTTCAGTTTAGACAACTGTAGACATGCCTCTTCCAGTCCTGAGTAACTCACAGCAACCACATGCCACTCTGCTCCTATAAGCTTAAAGTCTTTTTGATACATACCCCCTCATGATGTCACCTATCTTCTACTCTGTTACTCCCCTAATCCTACTCTTACACTCTACGGACATGGTTCACATGGCAGGAAAATTTGGGATTCACTATCCTTATGCTCATTTGCATAGGATTGCCTACTAATGCTTGGTTACATCACTCAGACTGAGCTTCCCCCCTTAGCAACCACTACTCAGCAGCAATGTTGTCTTCAGCCTGCCATTCACCTGCATGGCAGGTGAATATTTTTAATAAAATCCCTATTTGTGGCTTTTCTTTTTTGTTTTTAGGGTTTTTAGAGTGCCCACGTTTGTGCGGCGCTGCGCTACACTTAAACATCGGAGATCGAGGAAAAAAAAATATTATTTTATTATTTTGCAATGGATAAAAATGCCAATGGCTGTATATTTGGCCATTGCCATGCTTCCTCACCTGGATGCATCCTTTATTTGGAGCTGCCATAGCTCCATTTTGCTATTTACAGAACGGTACTCATTTGCCACCCGAGTACATTTCTGCAAATAACACTACTCTTACTCGGACAGGCTAGTGTTTCCTGGATTGCAAATTTACCTCATTTGCATAGCTTTCAGCAGCAAATTAGGTAATTTACATAAACTAACCCTGTCCGTGCAAGAGTCGTTTTAGGAGCTCTCTTGCACGCCCCTGCCGGCTGTTCCTGGATCGCTTGGCAGACATGTTGGCTTGCTGGAGTCTTACTCTATTCTTAGACTCTGTGCAAGCCTTCGTGAATCCGGCCTTCTGTCTTCAGAGATAATTAATGCAGCTGCATGTGAGAATGTGTGGAAGAAGAGTCATATAAGTCTCAGCACAGAGAGAGCTGGAGACAGTGTCATTTGTAGCCTGAGTCTTATCAAACCTGAGTAAAAAACATTAAAAAGTCATTAGTCAGCTGGTAATTAGCTACAGTGTAGGGGGATGTTTTCTTGTAGTTTGCAATGTTTTGTAGACTTTTTCCAACCAATATGGGATCATTGGCTAAAAAATAGGATTTTTTCAGCTTTTCAGAATAGTTATTTTTAGCCACTTTGATTTCTTTTGTCAGTGTGTCCCTTGCTTGTCTAAAAGTGTTTATTTCCACTTCTATAGGCATCTGCCTTGGCCTGACGAAGCTACTAAAGTTTAGCAGTAAACCAGGGTTTGCTGTTGTTAAATGGTAGCCAGGTCTTAGTGTCTGCCAGTTCATGCAAGTTAGCAACAGAATCTTCAAAGACACTCCAGTCCGTACAATCAAAGCAGACTTGCAGCTTCAGTTTTGCCTCACTAGGCTACCTTTTCACAGTATTGATCACAGGTTTAGCATATTTTCACTTGCTCTTATAGGTAGGAAGCAAGTGAATCAAACAATGGTCAGAAAAACCCAAAGCTGCACAGAGGACAGCACGATAAGCATATTTTACATTGTATAGCAATGAGTGTTCCTGTCTTTGGTGGGACACTTTATATGCTGTGTAAATGTAGGAAGTTCATGGCTGATATTTGCCTTATTAAAATCCCCTAGAATATACAAAAAGGAATTCAGTTAATTCTGATCTGTGCACATTATCTTATCAGACAGTTGTTGTAGCACTGCACTCATGCAGGCTTGAGGTGGAATGCAAACACCAACCAGAATAAAGGAAAAGAAATCCTGAGGTGAATAAAAGAGTCTACAATTGATAGAAAATGTTTCTAAGTCAGCACAGCACATTTTCCTTAACACTGTGACATCAGTGCACCAATTTTAATTGATATAAAAGCAGATTCTACCTCCCTTACTCTTCCCTGGTGTCTCCAATACTCGGTCAGCTCTGTAAAATTGAAAGCCAGGCATACTATATAATGCAGAGCCTGGAATAAATTAATTTAGCAGTTTTCTGTGAAACACAGTACAGAAGAAAGTGAAAAATCCTTGTGAGTTTCATTTAATATCAGTTCATCCCAGTTATTGCATAGGGAGCAGAGGTTTGCCAGATGTAAACTTGGAAGAGCTGTTCGAAAACCCCACTGTTTCAGCCTAAGTTCACCAGAGCGCTTCCCTCTTTTGTAATGCCTATGTCTACCCCTGCTGCTGACAGCTGCTGCTCCCCCAGCTAGGATCTCCATAAAATTTCTAAATTGTGAAAAATCCAATGTCAAATTGCACAAAGTGAATTGCCAAATATTCAACAATTCTTCGTGAGTATACTTAAGTACAGTTGAACACCAAAATACAGGATAGATAAACAAAAACAAACATAATACTAGATATATGAGTGTCCGACTCTGCTGATCTGAAAAAGGCAAAAATTCAGTAGTTTGTCAATGCAGGACCAGTGTGCATTTCTGGAAAGCAAACTGGAATACTTAATATAGTCATTTTAGCACAATCAGATGTGAGGTGTACACAATTAATAAACTTGCCATAATTGTTGAGTATGGATATTAGTGTGTTATGGTGACAGCAGTTCCAGTAGTCTTTCATGACTGAAATGTTCTGAAATGGGTACAATCTTTAATCATTGTAAGAGTAAAGAAGAATAGTATGCATACTGATAAGTCTGAACAGTGTTTATAGGAACTGGGGAGATGGAACGAAGTAATTGGTCACTGGAATGGTTGTGAGGGAGGGGAGGCCCTGCTCTATTACCCTGTCTGAGGGCCCCATTTAGCTATGATCCAGCTCTGGAAGGGGGTGAATCAGCTTAGACGGTCTACCCAGAAGGACATTCAGAACTATATGACCAAGCTTGTTATGGATTTGCCCAAGTCAGGAAAGACGCTAATCTTTTGTGGCATTTTCCATCACCCAGACTGATGCCGAGATTCAAAGACAAAACAATTGCCTTTAATAATTGTATATGTAGCTGGTGTTATTTTATGGGGATCCAGTATGTGTCATCATGGGAAGTGATGGCTTACAAGGCTTCCTGCATTGCCAGAGATGATTATCATCTCTCTTACCAGAGTTTGCATTCTATTTAAAGTGTTTTCTGCTCCCATTGTGCAATTTTTTAGGCAGAATCCATCTGATGGACATTCCAGATTAGTAAATTCTAAGTTAGATCACATTAACGTTGCTTTACTCAGTGCCAAGAGTCTTAACAAAAATAAATAAATAAATAAAACCTGCCCAAACATTTGTCTGTCTTGTGGCTTGAACACATTCATATATGTGTAGTTAGTGAGGTATGGTTTCAGAGCAATGAAAGCAATACCTGTATTCCTGGGTATAGTGTCTATCATACTTTGAGAGTGACTGGCAATTCTAGGGGAGCAAACGTATTTGTCAAGGATGCCATTATTTCATGACAGATTCCTTGGGACACTATATTTTAGCTCCTATATTTCTTAATCACAATAACCAAGAGTAATTACTACTTCATTGCTAGCTATGCAACACCTTCTATGTTCCCTATAATACAAAATAGTTATTTTAGCACATTAGCAGATATTCCCATTAAAACCAGTACCTTTTTACTTGGAAACTTTAACTATTCATTAATAAACTGGCTGATTTACACTGCCAGTGGTCAGTATACCTAGTGCTTTGTTACTATTAGAAAAGCTAACCCACTTTTACAAATAATTAACTATCCTACTATGGACTTTGATATATTTATTTATTTATTTATTTATTTGACTTTTTCTTTAACTTGGTTAGTCCGACTGGGCAAAGTCCTTATTCAGCGAAGGCCCAAGATGAAAAGTTCCAACATATACAAACTACAAAATATAAAGCAAATAAATTGTACCATAGTAAAATGAAAAGGAAAACTATTTTTTTACACTCAGCTAGAATACTTCAAATTAATATAGATTACAACCAAGATTGTCAGATACAAATATTCAAAAAACTGTATGTATGTAGCAATAACCCATAGTTATGGGTGAGTACAGGATGAGAATAACAAGGCAAACAGAGAAGGTAGATTAAGTTGGAACTGAGCAAGGGCAAGACCAAGATTTTAGCAGGTAGCCCTTGAGAGATTTTTTGAAGCAATAATTGTTAGAGATAGTTCTTCAGAATCATAATCACATTTATTGGCCAACTATGCATGCATACAAGGAATATGACTCTGGTTTCAGCGACTCTTCAAGTATGAATTACATAAATGACATACGTACAACTATTAAGAACAAGACAAATGACATACATGCAACTATTAAGAGCAAGACAAAAAATTAAATATACATGTACATATACATACAAGGTGCAAAGTGCAACTCAGTGCAAGAAATGCTAAAATAAATTCTGAAAGAAGCAAGTATTAGCAATATGTAGACAATACTGCAGAATCCATGGATGCTTGGGAAAAGAATACCACAACCTAAAAAGCTGAGTTAACCATTTATGAACATGATGGCCTGTGGAAAAAAACTGTTCTGATATCTGCTTGTTTTGGTGCATATTAATTTATAATGCTGGCTGATAGTAATAGTTCAAAAAGATGGTGGCCTGGATGTGAAGGGTCAGTGATGATTTTCCCTGCCCTTTTCATGACTGTGGAATAGTATAGGTCCTGTAAGGATGTAAAGCTAGCACCAATGATATTTTCAGTAGACCTGACTATTCGATGTAACCTATTTTTATTATGATTAGACAGAGATCCAAACCACACTGCTATGGATGAACTGAGAACAGACTCAATGAATCAACAGTTCTAGTGGAAGGTTGAACTTCCTCAGCTGTCACAGAAAGTACATTCGCTGTTGTACCTTTTTTATGACGGACCCTACATTGGTCTCCCACTTCAAGTCCTGGGAGATTATAGATCGCAAAAAAACTTGGATTCCACAACTGACACAGCAGTATTAAATATAAAGGGGGGGGGGATAATATTGTAGTACCACTCCTAAAGTTCACTGTCATCTCCACAGTTTTAAGAGTGTTCAGTTCCAGATTATTCTGACTATGCCAAAGGGCCAGCTGCTCAACCTCCTGTTTGTATGCAGACTCATCACCATTTCTGATGAGCCCGATGATAGTTGCATTGTCCGTGTATTTACTAAGTTTGACAGAGGTGTCCTTAGAGGTGCAGTCATTACTGTAGATGGAGAATAGCAGTGGGGAGACCATACATCCCTGGGGGCACCTGTATTGATCGTGCGCTAGCTAGATGTAAATTCCCCCAGTTTCACCTGCTGTTTCCTATTAGTTCTTAATCATAGAGATAGATTATTCCATGTTTTAGTTACAGAGTGATTGTAGAGAAGTTTGTCTATGTTTTTATTAGGTTTTTGAATTTCTAAGAGGTGAAGATCAGAGCTTCAGAGATTATCATTTGGAGAGTAGGGAGAGATGAATGATGACAAAGCAGGACAGAAGGAGGGTTTGTTTAGAACAGAGTGAGGTGCAGTTGAGGAAGAAGGAGTTGCTGCTGGAGATCTAGCCACTGCAGGTTTTTTAATGCTAGGCAGTGATGGAAGCGGTAGGAGAGATTGGTAGAAAATCTAGAAATTTTATTATAAGTGATTTAAAGTTTAAGTAATAGATTGGCTAGTATATTAGCGGGTATTGGTTCACCGTAAAATAAGGTAGTCAGTAAGAAGGCCTGTGCTAGAGAATATTTAGCTTCAATAAGGAGATATTTTTGTGCCTATATAACATTACTAGTTTTTTATATTTTTTTAATAGTTTGTTGAATGTCAATATCGAATTTTAGTTGGTCATCGATAGTTACTCCGAGCAGTTTTGAATGAGATTCAACAGAGATAATTGTATTATTTAGGGAGGTGACAGTGTAGGCAATTTTGTGTTGTAGACATTTTTGTGAGGGAGAGTAGAAGTTTAGTTTTCTTAGGGTTGAGCAGGAGTTGATTACTGGTTAGCCATTGTTCTACTGAAAGGAGTGATTCTTGGGTAATGGTAAGGTAAGGGTAAGGAAGTGGGAGAGATTGTCAGAACAGAATATAATTGTAGAGTCATCATCATATCATATTAAAGAGGAGTGAGGGCAGGATGTATAGAAGTTATTGGTGAAAATGTTAAAAAGCAAGGGTCCAAGAATGGAAATCTGAGGAACCCAAGTTCAAAGTCAGGAAGTGGGAGGTGGCAGAGAGCCACCTGATGGATTGGAATCTATTGGAAAGCTAGCTGGAGAACCACTGAAGCGTTCCATGAAGAGTTTTAATCCACAACGTTCAAAACAGTTTACAAGTGAACAAAAATTGTGACTGTGCTTTCATTTCCATGCAGCATATTTTTGTATAATCTATCATAGAACAAACACGTTGTCTGTGTATGGCCAGGTCTGAAGCTGTCTTTCAACTCTACGTTGCTCTTCTGTGTTTTCCATTGAGTATGTATAACTGACAAATATATTTTACTAATTGTTGATGGAAGACTAATGTTCAATGATTTTGTCAAGCTGGTTTGTCACCCTTTTTTGTATGAAATGAATGACTGCACATTGCACTCAAAAAGGAAACTCTCTAGCGTTTGCACTGTGTGAATTTTGCAGTTCCTTATCCCATTTCAGCATGACAACTAAGTTGAAATGCAGTGAAATGTCATCAAAGTACTATCAAGAAGTATCATTAAGTTACACTGAAATGGGACCCTTTATAGCTTAAACTGTGTACTAACTTTTGTGGTTTCCAGAGAATGTGTCCTGCCATGCAAGCAAACCAAAAATAACATTAAGAAGTTGCCGCCTATGCAGATAATCAGGCAGGAGTCTGGATTAACATGTTTGTAGATTTAAAAAACATAAAGGGTTCTTTGAAAAAAAAAATCAAAAAACTTTAATGCACTTATAGCAACTACAGACCCTCCTGGGGGGGGCAAGCAGATTGCTTGGATAGGGAAAGGGCTCAACATCAAATTACAGGGACATGACAGTCACCTGCAATGAAAAATCCTCCAGAATTGCCATATAAAATAGTGTCTATTCCTTCATGTACACACACGCACACACACACACACACACACACACACACACACACACACACACACACACACACACACACACACACACACACACACACTCTCTCTCTCTCTCTCTCTCTCTAATCCTGTGTCAGTAAAGGAAAGCATAGTTTACAATGCATACTTAACTGATGTACAGTGGCCAATAGCATGAAGACTTCATATGGCTAAATATTCTTACGTCGTTAAGTAACAATAATAACACAGAGACTATAACACTCACAAAAATATCTTTCAGATGATTTGATACAATAGTGTGCACAGTAGTCTTTTGTATCTACTGTCGAGTTTGTGCGCACAAAAAAATCTTGACTGTTTCTTTACCATAGCTGGGGGAAAACTTAGAAAACAGTGCTCATTCAAAACCATGAAAAGGGTATGCTAACTACATGCTAAGTGCTTATATGTGACAATGGTGTACACCTGAATGAAATGGAAAAATGAGAGCAAACAGTAAATAAGTCCGCTATCTTATCCTCCATAAAACACTCTAACCACCTTCGACAAAACACGACTGCTGTATCATTTACCAAACAGTTATTTACATAACAGAACTTATATACAGCAACATTAAAGTCACTGAAATTATAAATAGTATGCAATAGGGGCTGCTTTCTGCAAAAGTATTTCATGCATACAGATAAAACGTAAACTTTAGTCCATTTAGGCCATCATTTTATTAAAGTTGTTCATTTATATGTATGTGATACTCACAGATGTTCCTAACAGATTACTAGTGTTTCTTTCTGTACTTTGGCAGCCTATGGAGAAACTCATGTAGTGATAAAATGGTAATATTTTAGCTATCAGCCTTAATTAATTGCCTGGCGATGGAAATACTGCTGATAATCTGAGAGAAAGTGGCTCAAAATTTAATAAACCTCTACACAGTTGCTAAGAAATTTGAGATTACCTTCACAAGAGAAACACTGTACTACATGGAGTCATTTTGAAAACCAATACAGAATAATTCTAGTTTTGCTTACAAAATAGCAGCCTTTCATTCCAAGCACAATGACTGCAACAACAACAACAACAACGAAAAACATTTAGATATTATTCATTGCCTCCTTTACAAGTAGTGTAAAAAATAGAAACAGCACACTGCAATAATAAAAGCAAAGTGTGCACCACAGAGCTATACTTCTTGTAACATGAAAAGCTGGTAATGTAATCGTAGAAATATTTGAACATAACTTTACTAGCCAAGTGATCACAGAAACCATACACTGTTAAGCAACAAACTCCTTTAAGCAGGCAAACTTTAAAGATGTATCTAATAAGGAAGGATTCTAGTGTTAGGATGAGCTCTTTGGATTTTGAAGGTACTCCCTTGAAAATTAACAATGTCAGAAAAAAAGATTTCTAGGCTATAACGGAAGCATGGAGAAAGTTGTCCAGATAATTATTTATGTATCTTAAGTCTATATCTGTCTGAAGAGGAGTACCATTTATGACACATGAGGAGTGAGCAGTTTTTTGTTGAACACTACTATTGTGCACTTTTTTGCATTCAGCTTGAAATCATTTTTACTACACCAGGTATATGCATATCCCTGGAGGCTGCAGTGGTGCAGCGGTTAGCATTGCCTCTCACAGCAAGAGGTTCTCCGGTTTGATCTTCGGCTGGGGTACCTTCTGTGCTGAGTCTGCATGGCCTCCCTGTGGTCTCGTGAGTTTCCTCCTATATCCCAAAGACATGCTGTAGGTGGATTGGATGCTCTCTGTGTGCCTTCTGTGGAAGGTTGGGCATTGGACTGGCAACTTGACACTGTAAAACTCCACCGCCAAACATGAGCAGACAGGCAATCCGCTGTGGTGACCACTAACTGGGAAAAGCTGGAAGAAGAAGAAGGTATCTCCATATTCCAATCATTTTTTCAGTAGCTTAGTATCAACAGATGAACAGATAAGAGTGATCAGGTTGCATTCACCAACAAACTTGGCCATGCTTTCTCCTGAGATATTGGCTTAGATGTCTGCAAAATAAATGCTAAACAGATGAGGGTACTGATCCCTGTGGTAGCCCACTAATTATATATTTTACATTCAATGAGGGTAGCAGAAACTTTCACAACTTGGGATCTATTGGATAGCCAGTATGCAATCCAGTTAAGTTTATCTCCTTTTTGAATGATACCAGCATGATGGATAGTGTAAGAAGCTTAGGCTAGATCAATATAAGCAGAATGCATAGGCTGACTGCTATCCCTAGCCTCTGTAGCCTTTTCAAATAAGGTTACAAGGTTCAGGAGACAGGACCTGCCCATCACAAAACCACAGTGAGTGGGCTCTAGATCAGCTATGTTGTCAATGTCTGCATAAATGGTACTTGCCATGCATGGGTATACATATAAGGCTGATGAACATGTTGGACCTGTAATTGACTGAGTCTGTATATGGGCTGCCCTTGTGTAGGGAAATCACAGTGGCTGCCCTTTAGATATTATTTACAAACCTTATGGATAGGTCGAGGTTGAACACATAAAATAGAGGATCAGATAGATCAGATCTGGGTGTTGTCATTGATATTCTTGACATAGCTATAGAATGCTTTGTGGTTCTCCTTAGAATCAGTGGCAATTTTGTTTTCGTAGCTAGCTTTGGACAATCTTATAAGGGATCTTAGCTTCTTACTGAGGCTGACCAGGGAGCTCCTCCACTCATGGAATTTTACTCTCTTTTGCAACAGTTTCTTTCTTCTGTTGTAGAGTTTATTTATGGCAGGGGACCACCAGATTGGCTTCCTTTTTTTGGAGGATAGCGTCTTGGTTCTGTTAGGGATAGCACAATCCATGCACTTGTGTAAGTGCTTATAGAGTTCATTTGTGTAGGATTCAGCAGCCATAACTGTATTGTCCATCTGCATCGGTGTCATGAAGTTCGCGACTTCTGTCTTAAGAATCATGAAGTTGGCTTTGGAGAAATTTTTTACCATGGTTTCCTTAATGGGGGGTGGGAGTGGGATGTGGATATCTAGGGTGATTAGTTTATGGTCAGATCTGACCAACGAGGAGTTGACTTCAGGTGTGGAACACCGGTCACTCATGTTGGTAATGACTAGGTCTAGCATATTGTTGCCCCTGGTGGGGGTGTGGATAAGTTGATCCAGGGCATTGGAATTTATGAATTCCAGAAAGTGTTGAGTGAAGGAGTTGGTACACGAGTAGTTTTCCCAATTAATGGTGGGGTAGTTCAAATCACACATTATTAGATGTTTCGTTGAACCCTAATATTTTCCAGTATATCAAGAAAAGAGGATTGGGAATCCTGGGGCATGGTGGGGAATCTGTAGCAAGCTACAATTTGGAATGCAGTTCTGCCCAGAGTTAGTTGCACTTGGATAACCTGCATTATGCTGAGCAACTAGCCTGGAGGTGTGGATATCTTTAATGAATATGGACACACCTCCGGCTTTGGTATTCTGGTCCAGGTTAGATGGCCAAAAAGTGCGGTATGAGTTATAGCCTGGTAATGCAGGGGTGCAATCTGGAGCCTTGAAACAGGTCTCAGTCACTGCACAGATATCAATGTTCTCCATTTTAAGGAGTGCCTTGAGGGAGTGCATTTTGAGATTTAGACTTCTAGCATTGAGTAGCATTACCCTCAGTTTTTGCTTGCCTGTTCCTGTTACGGTGGTGAACTTGTCATTTGAACCTTGCCTAAAAGAGGCACTATAGGGGTTGCAAGAGCCTTAGCCAGTATCCAGAATCCCAGGGGTGACAGGTGCAAGCCATCTCTGGCAAAGCATTGTGGTCTGTCGACCATGTCGTCCCAGGCAGACAGACACTGATGCTTAGCCAATTGTTGAAGTCAATCATTTTGTCCTTGTACTGCGGTATCATTCTGGGTGACGGCAGGATGCTACTCAGGGCTAGGGTCAAACCTTCCTAGATAACAATATCGGAGTGCTCTTCCATGTCTCTTTTCATGTAGTCCAGGGAGATACATCTCAGGTCGTTCACACCAACATGGACAATGACAGAGTTATATTTGTACCTGTGGAGTGACCTGAGTGCATGGGTTATGTGGTGGATCCTGGCACCCGACAGGCAGCTGACAGTAACCTTCTCCTTATTTAGCCTGGTGAGTGGGACATCAGTGTGCCTGACTATGGAGTCCCCTATGACTAGTGTGTTGGGTACGTTGTTTTGCCTTACGGGCTGTGGTTGAGTGGCACACTGAGTCTGTGGGCTATGTGTCATTTGGGTTGTGTTGGGGTGAGGAGATTGATTGCGTTTCTGCTTTGGAGGTCTCTGTTGCTTGAGCAGATTATTATTGAGAGCCTCTGCAAATGTTTTTGTGTTGCTATGTGTGGATTTCAGTGGTGTAGGTTTAGTGGGACTATGTGATGAGTGTGGTGTGGTACAAGTGTTTACCTTCTCCTTTTGGCTGTCAAGTTCAGTCTTGGATGGAGACAGCTTTACCTCCAGTTTGTCTAGATAAGTGCATTTCTCACAGGTTGTAGTGTTGGATGGTAGGAGGAGAAGGTTGTCTGTGTACATGAGGCAATTGCTAGATTGCCCCAAGATGCCCAGATTCATCAGATAGACAGGAGAGGACACTGGGAGTTAACCCTTGGACATGCCTGAATGAAAAACTATTTTCCTCTAGATAAGTGAGGAAAGTGAGTACAAGAGCTGTTTTTCTCTAAGCAAGTGAGGAAAGTCAGTACAAAAATCTGTTTTCCTCTAGGTAATGAGGAATGTTAAGTGCTGTAGTAATTTGTAGCTTATTTAGTGCTTACAGCAAGTTCTGAACAAGTGCTGAGCACGAGTAAGCAAATTCAAGTGCTAAAACCAAGAATCTGTATCTGAAGTAGACTAGTTACAGGAAAGAAACAAGTGCAAATGCGGCTTGTAAATGAAAAAGTTGATAGAGATGGAAAAATTGCCCGAATGGCCAATAACTACAATTACTGGGCCAGAAACCACTCCCTATGTGGTAGGTAGGTTACCTAGTACTTACCACTCCCACTGATAAGCTAGAAGGATTCCCTCCAACACAGAAAGGCTTGGGGGGCTCAAGAGCTTACAAACAGTCCTGGATACAGCAAATCTGTATCTGAACTAGACTAGTTACAGTAAAGGTTGGAAACAAGTGCAAATGCGAGCTTTTAAATCAAAGTTGAGAGAGATGGAAAAACTGCCCAAACAGCCAATAACTACAATTTCTGGGCCAGAACCACTCCTTATGTGTGATGAGAAACTTAGGGACACAGGTGGACAGTGGTCTCACCTTCGATAACCACATAGTCACAACAGTCAGGAAATCCTTCTATGTGGCACACCTCATCACTAAGGGCTTTTCATTCAGAAAAAAGGAGGTCATTGTCTCACTGTACTCATCCCTCATTAGACTCATTATAGAGTAGAATGCCCTGTTTGGTATTTAACTCACAAGACATATGCAACAACTGGAAGGGTTGCAGAAATACCTCACTAAAAGAATCACAGGCCTAAAGCAGATGCCCTATGCTGACCGTCTAAAAAAACTCCAGCTATATTCTGTGCCATATTGTCTACTCAGAGGTGATCTCTGCTTAACATACAAAGAAATCCCAATCCCTCAGAGCCACACGCTCCAGGGATCTAAACCTTGTCATCACAATGAACAAAACATGCTGGAGGGATAGTTTCCTGACTTAGAGACTCCCCATACTCTGGAAAAGACTGTCCATACATGTCAAGCAGAGTGCCTCCTTGGCTCTCTTTAAAAGGAACCTTGACGATTGGATGGGAGATAGGAAATTCACCCCAGGGATCAAGTCAGTCATCCTGCTAGACAGGGGTCCAGGGAAGTAAATATTGTGGGAAGAAATATCCGGGGAATTGTTTGGCTAGGTTTGTATAGGCTCCAGGGCCAATAGCCTAGTACCAACCTATGAACATATGAACCTAAGATAGGTTACTTAGTGCTTACCCCTCCTACTGAGAAGCTAGAAGGCTTCCCTCCAACACAGAAAGGCGTTGGTGGCTCAGGAGCTTACAAACAGTCCTGGATACAGCAAATCTGTATCTGGACTAGACTAGTTACAGGAAAGGTAGCAAGCAAGCATAAATATTAGATGAAGAATTCTACCAGAATTATAAATAAATGCAACATGCAGTATCATAACTCAAAATTCTGTTTTGTGACTATGCTGCTTATAGCATGAAGTCCCAGCACTAACAAAAATAATTTGCCATTATGGTTTAATGGCTGTATATTAGATTTAGAAGTACAGAGACTTGGGTTTGAGACTTATGGGCTCAAGCTATATGTATTTTGCCCACTATCAGACTAAAATATATTAACAAGCGGCTTCATGTAAGAACTAGTATGCTTACTATGAGACTTCTTTCAAGTCACTTAACTTGTGATGTCCTGTGTTGCATGCCTAGTAACTACCAATGAACCTACTTTCAGTTGAGTTTTGTAACATCTGTTCTGCACGGTGTACTACAAGTAGGAAAACAATGCAAAAAGTGACTTATGTGCAACCAAGAAGGAATCATTTCATGCCTTGTGGCCTTTCTTACCTACCTGTCTGCAGGCAAAGCCCCACTGTCAGTAGTAATCAAACAAACAAAAAAAAAAAAACACTGAGAGAAAGTGAAAAATAATAAAATGATAATACTCTGTTTGTGACCAATCCACCTGGAGTGTGATTAGTGGCTTAGGCATTGGAGGTGCTGTTGGGGGACAGGGGGGGCGGTATTTTATTGGAATATGCTTACCTCTTTCTCTGCAATGAAAACTTGATGCACACATTCAGGAAGTTATTTTCACTTAGAATCTTTGGTAGTGACTGAGCATGAATTAGGGTGATTGTCTGTAAGGGAGGCAGAGCTAACTGAGGAGACATAATTCACAAAAGTGGGTAAAGTGCCCTGAGCACATGTCCATATGCAAGTCAAGCTGCTTGGTCTTAACAGGTATGAATATATACTGGGAAATTTTAGTCTTAAGGTGACAACCTCAGATATCAGTGATTAATGACCTAGGTCTTGCTGCTCTCCCTTCCAAATAGGGGGATGAAGGGACCATAAGGGTATAGAGCTCTCAACCATATAGGAAAGAACAGGCCTCAAGAACGAGTGGGGGATGATTGTGGAGGAGGCTAGGACAAAAAATATAAATACATAAATGTTTACATAACCTTAAAAAATCTGCATAAGGCAGTCAGATACCATTCTGGATTCATAAGTGTCCAGATTATAAGGATCTTGAGTCCTTAAGGGGGCAAAGTGTAACTCTATGGATGTCTAGAATTAGGAATCCTATTAGAGCAATCAAATCATTTGGATGTGGTTCAAATCTCAAATGAGTTTGCTAAGACACATATAGTTATTCCTTTCTACCCTCCCATCTATCTAAACTGCCTATGCTCTGCCACTTTCTACATAGTCATTTTATCCACTCAGTCATCCAGAGTCATGCACCAATGTACTGACAGGTGGTATCATGTTCTGTAGTCATGTGTTTATCTAACCTTAGTCATGATCACCTGTTTTACACTTACCTACTCAATAAGCTGTTAGGCTTCACTGAACAACAGAAACTTTTTGTTTTAAGATTAAATAACGGACGAGGAGATGTGGGGTATCCAAGAATTTGTACTCCTTTCTGCCCAAGCTTTTTATTCATTTCACTATAAACATTCTCTCAGATCATTCATGTCTGCTTATAAGTTATGAATTCTTGCTTCACAAAAATTGCATAATAGAATAATAGAAAATACAAAGCAATAGGGACAAGAGGCCATTAATACCTTGATAGTGCCCACCTTCAGCTTTACCTCCATTTTCAAAGTGAGACAGGCTAGTCACACCAGGGATATATTTATGAATGCCCATCCAGTTATCTAGGTATCCTTTGAAGGAAGATACTAAATCACACTGCTTATCTTGCAGATGAAGATTTTTACAGAGAAGGGGTAGGTGTGTGACAAATCTACTTTTTATCACAATTGGTTCATTTGTTTAAGTACATTTATGTCCTTGTCCTAGTATTTCAAGGACTGTTGAATTTATGAAGGTATATGAGGTTTTGTGCTGTTGGATCCCTTATGGTCAGATAGACAAAGCAGGCATCAACCCTATGGAGTCTACAGTATTTTGAATACAGGGATAGAGCTTCAAATCGCTCACAGTAGCTCATGTTTGTTTATGGCCTTGATCTTTTTAGTTAGGAATCTCTACAGTCTTGTCAGTTGTTTGATATGTCTAGTGAGATACACTCCAAAGGGATCACTGTATTCTATTTTAGTTCTAATCAGTATAAAATATAAAAGGCTAAGAACGTCTTTGATCTTGAAGATATATGTCTTGCAATGAGTTGTGCAGTGTAAAAGGAATGTCTAACTGCTGTTGTGCATTGATGTTCAAATGACAGGCAACTATCTATCCATGTTCCAAAATCTCTGATAACATTCTCATTTTGAATTGGTGTATTGTCTATACTATAAGCTATAGGTAGAGATTGTTTACTGAATGTTACAATATTGTACTTTTTGGTGTTTAAGTCTGTTTTTTTGTTCTCCCGTTATTAACATTATTAACAAATGTAAGCTCATTTTGATGTGTAAGTACGTCAGGCTTTACATATGTCATTAATGAGTCTGATAGGTTTGCAGTTTCTGGGGTCAGTGGTTTGACCAGCGTTGTGGAGTAGCATTACCACAGCTGTGCATTATACCTGGGAGATAAAGTCAGGTGATTAGCTCAGGTTGAATAGGTTAAGGAGAATGTTTCTCAGTACTTGTTTAATGCTATTTATTAGGTAGCCTGATATATTATCAGGTCCAATGTAGGGTGTATTTTTTTTCATTTTAGAAAGTAATTTTAGTAAGTTGGCACTGATACTAACTGTGGGGGTCAGAGTCCTTTAGGAATATGTGGGGTTTGTAAAGTTGTCTTGCAGTGAATTTTGCACTGAATTAGTTTGCTAGAATGCTGGCAATGTACACTAGATCTGAGTGGGTGTTTCCATTATGAAAAAGCTCTGAGCAATGTTTGGTGTTATTCTCTAATTTTCCTGATGTAACCAAAGCAGGACTTGTAGCTTTCTTTAGCTTCCACTGCTGAGTTCATGAGATGTATGTATTTTCCTGATGACATTTTTCATTTTTTTTCTATAACCTCTTGACTTTGTTCTTGATATTAGGGACTATAGTTTTGCTATATATTTTAAAAAGTTTCCAACAGGAAACTGTCCATTTTCCCTTTGAAATCCCATTCATGTTTTATTTAAAAGAAACTGGTTAGATTTGCACTCGATGGCCTTCAGTACAAAAAAAGATTAGCCAACAAATCATCATCATTAAAAGCTTATGGCAATGTTTACCTTCACCCTGGTCTGTTGAAAATTAACACTCTGCCATATGTTCTGGCAACTATCCGCAAGCCTTAAGCTATCTGCATATTATCATGCAGAATATTTGTAATATCAATTATCTTCCCCAAGTTTGTCTTTCACTCTGTTTTCAGGATGTACTTTCAATTGCAGAAAATGGCTTTGTTCACCTGTAAGATAAAAATAAATCATCTGGGAAACAATATGTTTAGACGTGACAGTTTTAAGGGAGCTGGAAGAACTGCATGAATTCATTATCATCATATATTCTTCTACTCCTTTTGTTTCTCCAGTGCCACCTTCAAATCCCAACCACAGAAATTCTGTTAAGTTTAGCTGATCCAAACAACTTGTGCTTGTCTGCATTAGTATTAAGCCAGATTCTCCTTTTTATGCATAGCTGTGGTTGAGTTTTGAGCTGCAATCTGCACTCTGCATGTTAGCATATTTTAACATTATTTTACACATTTTCAATAAGTATGAAATAAGACCAATGGTACCGCAAGAGAGTGAAAGTAACATAAAATACAAACCACCCAATTCTTAGGAAGTCTGGATTCCTGGACAAAAGTGTTCAATATACTTCATTTTTTGGATGAATTATTACTTGATAGTGCATTGATTCATCTCATTGAAGACAAAGTGTGGTGGTTTGGACTTTATTAGATGCTGGTTTACCACTGCAATGCATAGGGATTTGCTGAATGTCCGTTGAGTACATTTTCTGTGTTACCATCTCTAACTTCTGCAGTCTGCCATCGACTGTAACAACTCCCAACTTGCTGCTGAGTGAATCTTTCAATACCTAACTTTAAATCTTGTGAGAGCAGTGCTAATATGGTGATATAGCTGCCCCAGTTACCTTGAATATGTTTTAGGTATGTTTGTTACTCTCAGATTGCAGAGGAGAATGCCATCAACATATTACAAGGTCTGTAATGAGAAGAGGTATGTCATTGGAACAGGAAGCGTACTGAGGTTTGTAGTTAATAATTCTGAATTAGAGAACTGTGATACAAGACAAATTGATGCAAAAGCTACATTACTGAAGTCCATGGAGCTTGTAAGGGAAAAAAGGGGTGGAAGAGATGGATAAATTCCAGGTGGAAAGATAAGCAGGACCAAAAAACTGGGTAACATTATGCATATTTATTTCTTAAGGTCAGCACCTAAATGGTTGAATATTTGCTGTAGGAGTGGCAAGTAAAGGATTCTGACCACTATGATTTAAGACTGAATTCTTTGTAGTAACAATCTGTTTGGCAATAATTCTGTTAACATTGTTAATGGAAATGAAATAAAGTAAAATAGATAAGGTAAAGGTTCCTTGCTGAGATGGTGGCTACCTCTTTGTGAATGTTTTGGCAGCTGGTGTCTGAACATTAGTGAACATTAATTTTTCATACTGAAAAAATATTGCCTTATATTTATTGTTGATATTTATGGGCTTTGTTTTAGAATTCATATATCTTTGAGAAGGACAATAGGTATTAAAAACTGGGCAAGCAATATAATGTTATAAATAACTTTAATGCTTTATTTTGCTCACAGATTGAACTGAATTGAACTGCAGCACAGATTTATTGGTTAGTCTTAAAATAACTTGTTAGCTGGGTTGCTGTTGTTTGAAGCACTGAAATTTAAACTCAGCATGGGAAAAAGACAAGCAAATGACAAGAATGAGCTTATACCTAGATATTAAATAATTCAACTCATCACGGTTTGTTTTATTGAAATTTATCAGTTGAAAATTTAAATAGCCTCAGGTTGAACATTAATACTGGTGAACAGTTTCCCTTGAAGTGCTGACATCTTGCTTGAGATTGCCTATTAAAAAAAAGTTAACTAAAATTATTTAAAATGATCTGCTGTGTCAGTACCAAAGACTTAACTCCATGATCACTGTTACTAAACAATTAGTTCTGATAAATAATTTGACACATTTAGCCATTAAATGTGCTCAGTGACTGTTAAGTCTAGACTTAAAATTACAATGTATTTGAAAAAGGCTGTTGTCATAGTATAGAATTTAATGTTTGCATCTGATTGACCAACATGTATGCCTAATGTTTTCTAATTTCTTAGTGATATGAAAGATTTTTAAAAATGTCATACTTTATTGCTGTTTTGTAGGCATATCTTGTATTCAGAAATTAAAGAATTTAAACACACTTCAACTGAAAGTACATAAACTTTCTTAAAGATTAGTATTTATCCTTGTCTTAATACTACTGATTGATTCATAGTGATATTAAACTGATTGCTCTTCCTTCTTTCACCATTGTTTCATAGAAGGATTGTAAGCAATTGAGAAATGGGGTTGGGTATAATGAAAAGCTGTTAAACACAGACCTTACTGAGCATATTGAATTTTTTGTAAGTTTAAAAATTAGTTAAAACTATTAGCCTGAAGGATATGTTAAAAGTATAAACTCTTCCCCAAACATCAGCTAATCAAATATAAAGAGTAAGACTGTTTAAACTGTAAATGATATGCAAAAGAATAAAATGATTATTTCATCAAAGGAAAGTATTAAAACAATAGAAGAAATTGAATGGAAACAGTGTGAGATATGTTGCAAATTTAGAGAAGAATATTGTGATTATTTCAACAAAGCAACGTATTCAACTACCAGAAGAAAACAGCAGAAAACAGAATGTAATAAGTAGCAATTTGGAGGAAAAAATAAGCATAAGGGACCAATGAAACATGAGTAAGATACTGAAAGAGAATATTGTATTACAATTCTTTGCATAGATGCCAAAAAAAAGAAACAAATAGGCCATTGATAAAGAAGAACAAAACGAAATAAAGAAATGAAAAATAAATAAAATAAAAGGAAAGGATAGGAAGAATTAATGTTTCATATAGTAGAAAAGTATTAAACATAAGTCAATACACTTCCATATTAACTGAAACATCCCTTTGATAAAAGACATGGCGGGGAAAGACAGGTATCTATGGAATAAGAAAGTAGTTGAGATTATGATCTGGTCAACACAATGGGCACATGAAACTGGATAACCTTATAAAAAACAGAATCTGAAAAACTATATAATTAGGAACGATTAAAGATACATTTAAGAGAAACTCAGAATGTGAAGTATAAAGAAGCAATATGCTTAGAAACTTAAAAAAAATATAAGAAATTAAGGAAAATTAATAATAGAAACATTAAAAAATAGTTCCCATGAGAAGTGTAGTACTATAAAAGATTTGGTTTCATTATATGATTTTGAAAGCTAGAGGCAACCTGCAAAAATTAACAATGGGCAGAATTTTCAAAACATGCATCATGGTAAGCAAATCTGAATGATAAGTGGCCACACACATGATTCAAAAAAACCAAACAACATGGTGGGGCAAGCAAAAAATGCCAGGGTCAGGTGAGTTATATGCAAATGGGTGCATAATAACATCTCATATATGCTAATGAATCAAAAAACTTGGTAGAATAATTCTGAAAGGTTTAAATGTCATACAGCAATGCCACACCCACTTTAGTTCTGTACACATCGAGATGCTCATGTTCAGATAGTGTAAGGTAGTGTACAATGTTAGGGAATTTGATACCCATTGCAAAAGTTTATCTGCAAAACAATCTTTTTACAGCCGCAGCAGCCACTGGTATGTGACATCATCCCCGGATGTGCCACATCTTCCAGCCTTACTTAATATTTCATATCCTCCATGACAATGACAGAGTGGATCAGTAACATGTGGATAAGGTCACCACGCAACAAATAGGAGACATATGTTGGCCTCATCTGCAGCCTCATGGGAGTTGAGGAGTAGCTATCACAAGGGATACAACACTCTTTACAAATATTAGCTACATGGACCTTTTAGCAACCCACTGGGGGCACAGTGGGGTTATGTCAGGCATTTGCCTCAAACATACTTCACAAGTTGTTAAACACCATGCTTCAGCATGTGGGCAGAATATATGTGATTCCCACATATCTCAGAGGAGGGAATCAACACATTGTGCGACTTCTATGCGATAGCTCACTTTCCAGAGGTAACAGGAGCCAGACACTGTACCTGAATTGAAATAAAGGCCACACCTAGTGAACGGAGAAGGAGATGAGTGAACGGAAAAAGGTATCACTTCATCAATGATCAGGTAGCCTGTAACACACAGTGTATCATCTGCAATGTGCGTTCAGGCATCCCAGGTAGTTTCTATAACTCCAATATATTGCACACATGTGATTCCTATCAATGATCATAGGAGGTTACTAGGCTAATGGTCCTGGAGTCCTTACAAGCCTATCAAAGGGTTTATCCCCAAAAAAGAAACCTCAGTCAGGACCTGTCACCCCTGTCAGTGAGGGACACAGGTGGAACCCCTGGGACAAATTTGTGGTTTCCCATTCACTCATCAAGGTTGCTCTTGAAGAGGGTCAGCAAGGTGATCTGTTTGATGTGTATGGGAAGTCTATTCCAGAGATGGGGCAGCCTCTGGGCAGCAAACCTTTCTCTCTAGCAGGTTTTGTTGATGTTGCATATTAGATTTAGGCCTTTCAAGCAGGTAATTCACAAGGAGTTATACTTACAGATATGGAGCATCTCTACTAAGACAGGGTCCGAGATTGTCTTGTAGGTGAGAGACAGATTACCTCTGTGCAATCTGTACAGTACCAAGTAGAGTGATAGTAATTTGAGCCTGTCCACATAGGATAGGTGTTGGAGGCCATGGATTCTCTTTGTGAGGTATTTCTGTGGCCTTTCCAGTTGGTGCAGATGTTTGGAGAGGAACTTACCATTATACTCAATTATTGGCCTAATGAGTGAGGAGTATAGAGAGGTAATAACCTCCTTTTTTCTGGATGCAATCCCTTTACTTATGAGACGAACCAAGTAAAAGGCTTTTCTGACCACTGCTGTTACATGATGGTCGAATGTGAGATTGTTGGAAACCTGAGTATCCAGGTTTCTCACCACAGGTTGTCTACTTAGGGGGTTGCCACTAATGTGGTAAATTGTAGGGGCCATGTTTTTGCAGAATGGTATGATGCCACATTTTTTTGCATTTAACTTGAGGCAATGACTTTGCCACTCATCATTAGTTGCTGTGAGACCCTTTCACAGTATGTTAACATCATTTGGGGAGTCAATGACAACACCAAACTTACAGTAATCTGCAAACTTGGTCAGCCACAGGCCTTTTGTCTTTGCCTGGACCTCTGATAAGTAGATGCCAAACAGTAGGGGTTCCAGGACAGATCACTGTCAAACTCCACTAGTGACAGGTCTGCTACCAGATGTTAAGGCCCCTATTATGACTTTGTGTGCCCTGTTGGTGAGTCAGTTGTCCATCCACCTGATAAGACAGGGATTTATGCCAAGTTGTGTTAGCTTTTCAATGATGATCGAGTGGAGGATTGTGTCAAAGTCCTTGGTCAAATCAAGGTAAACTGTATGTACTGACTTCCCTCATCCACGGCCTTGGTGACAGTCTCAAAGAAGTCAACCAGGTTCAACTGGCAAGATCTGCCCTTGACGAATCCGAACTGGGAGGGGTCAAGGGCTTGGAGGTTGCCTATGTCCTTGTTTATGAGATCCATAATAATATGCTCCATGGCTTTACAGATCAGACTTGTCAAGCTGATGAGACAATAGTGTCCAGGGTCAGTAGTGGCACCATCTTTGTGCAAGGGGATGACAATGACAGTTCTCCATTCTGCTGGAATGAAGCCTGTTCTTAGGCTATGGTTGAATAGGGTGTTCAATAGTGAAGCTAGTTCTTGCTGGAGATGGTGCAGAATACAGCCTGGGATACTATCAGGTTCCATGGAAGCTGTGTTCATTGCCTTGGATAGGGCCTTTAACACTTGATCTATGAAGATGTGAGGTATTGGACAAGTATCGGGGATATCAAAGGGGCCTTTGGGGGACAGGGGGTGAAGTTTTGGCTGAACCTAATCTGCTAGCAGGTTGGCTAAGTCAACAGGATCAGCATAAGTGATACCATTAAGTACTAATTTGGAACAGACCTGGGCTTTGCCATGGAGGCTTCTGACATAATGGAAGAAGATTTTGTGGTTTCCCTTTGTTTTGGAGGATAGTTTTGATTCATAAATGGCTTTGGAGGTTTTCACTAGTGATCTAATTCACTTGTTGAGGCTAAGAAGGATGTTTCTCCAATTTAGAATGTGTTCCTTTTTACCCTGGGACAACAGTGTCTTCCTTTTGTTGTAAAGCCTGTTGATAGAGGATGCGCACCAGACAGGTTTGTGTTTCCTTGAGGAGGAGGATTTAGTTCTGTTGGTATGGATGAGTCCATGCAGTTATACAGGTGCTTGTATACTGCATTGGTGTACTGTTCAGCATAGTTGTCTGGATCCTCTGAGGAGGGAGGTGGTGTGGAGCTAATGATACTCTCCCATATGAGGTTGTAGTCAGCTGATGAGAAGTTTTTTAGCCTGATTACAGCTGGTGGGTGTTGGGTGGGATAGAAACTTCAAATGAGGCAGACCGATGATCTAATCTCACCAGAGAAGAACATACTATGGGAGTGGTGCAGCAGTTGCCCATTTTGGTGAGAACCAATTCCAAAATGTTATCCCCCCTTGTGGGGGATGAGACAAGCTGGTCTAGTGCTTTAGAACTGATGAAGATAAGGAATCATTGGGTGAGTGCATTAGTGCAGGAATAGTTCACCAATTCTATGGTGGAGTACTTGAAGTCATCAATGATCAGAGTGTTAGGGGGTACTTTTATGTAGCCAAGTAGATCCAGGCAGGAGGAATGGGTGTCCTGAGTAATGATGTGTGTGTGTGGGGGGTTATAGCTGGCAATAACTTGGAAGGGTGTCTTGCCAACTTTCAGTTGCACCTGGAGTGGTTCCAGTGTGTCCTCCTGGCAAACCAGTCTGGAGTTATACCTGACCTTAATGAAGATAGAGACTCCACCACCCTTAATCTTCTCAACCTCATTTTTGTGTCGGAATGTTCATAGGTTCATAGGTGTGTACTAGGCTAATGGGCCTGGGGCTTTTAAAAGCCTAGCCCATAGAAGTGCCCTGGCATTTTGCTGACTGTCATTAGTTTTCAGAGCCTCTATCAAGTAGAGCCACTGGTGTGATCCCCCGGGGTCAACTTTCTATTTCCCATCCACTCATCAAGATTTCGCTTGAAGAGGGCTAGTGAGGTGCTCTGTTTGACATGTATGGGAAGTCTGTTCCAGAGCATGGGTAGTCTCTGGGTTATGAATTTGTCCCTCCAGTATGTTCTGTTGATTGTGGTAATGAGGTTGACGTCTCTGTAACATGTGGTGTGGAGGGATTGGGATTTCATTAGATGTAGCATTTGTTAACAGAGCTGGGTCAGACATGGCTTTGTAAGTCAAGCAGAGATCGCCTTTTAGTAGACGATATGAGACAGAGAATAGCTGGAGTTTTTTGAGTCTGTCCATGTAGCACGTGTTTAAGGCCTAGGATCCTCTTTGTGAGGTACTTGTGTGGCTTCTCCAGCTGTTGCAGGTGTCTAGTGAGGTACATGCCAAATGGGGCATTATATTCTATGATTGGTCTAATGAGGGAAGAGTAGACAGAAATGATGACCTCTTTCTTCCTGGATGCAAAACCATTGGTAATGAGATGTGCCACATAGAAGACTTTGTGACCACAGTGGCAATGTGGTGGTCAAAGGAGAGGTTGCTGTCAACCTGTGTTCCCAGATCTCTTATAATGCCTTCAGTGTTCAGTGGGCTCCATCAATTTGGTAATTTGTGGGAACTGAGTTTTTCCCAGAGGAGATGCCGACACATTTTTTGGCATTAAGCTTAAGGCCATGGTTTTGACACCAGTCATTGGTCTCAGTGAGGCCTTTCTGTAGGATGTCTGCATCACTTGGGGAGTTAATAATGGCTCCCAGCTTGCAGTCATCTGTGAATTTGGTCAGCCAGAGTCCTCCATGTTGGTCTGGACTTCTGAGAAGTAGATGCCAAACAGGAGAGAATCCAGGACTGATCATTGTGGGACTCCACTCATGACTGGTCGGCAGTCTGACTTAGAGTCCACTACTTTCACATTGTGGGTTCAATCTCTGAGTCAATTTTCAACCCACCTAATGATATAGGGGTTGATGTTTAGTTTGCTGAGTTTATCAATAATTTCTGAGTGAGGAATGATATCAAAGGCCTTGGCCAGATTGAGGTAGGCTGTATGAACTGCCTTACCTTCATCCTCCTGTTTGGTGACTGACTCAAAGAAGTCAACCAGGTTGAGCAGGCATGATCTACCTTTCACAAAACCAAATTGCATGGGATCTAGTGTTTGGAGATTCCCTATATCTTTGTTAGTTAGGTCCATGATGATGTGCTCCATAGCCTTGCATATGAGACTCATCAGGCTAATGGGGCGATAATTTCCAGGGTCTGTAGTTGCTCCTCCTTTATGGAGAGGGATGACTGCAGCAGTACACCATTTGGTAGGGACAAAGCTTGAGGTGAGGCTGTGAGTGAACAGTGCACATAGATGTGGTGCCAATTCACTTTGTAATTCATGTAGAACACAGCTAGGGATATTGTTGAGTCCCATAGAGGTTGTATTCTTGGCCTTGGACAATGCAGCTTTAACCTGTGCTGCAGTAATGTTGGGGGCCTGGCATTCTTCCAGTATTGAGATTGGTCCTTTGGGGAAGGGAGGTGTAAATTTGGCACTGAATCTGTCGGCCAGTATGTTGGCAATATCTGTTGGCTCAGTACAGGAGTTACTATTGTGCAGTAACTCAGAGCAAATCTGGGTATTGCCATTGAGATTCTTGATATAACTATAGAAGGCATTGTGGTAGCTTTTAGTGTCTGCTGCAATTCTGCCTTCATAGCTGTCTTTGGAAGTTTTGATGAGGGATCTCAACTTTTTGTTGAGGCTAATAAAGGAATGTTTCCAGTCGTGGGACTTCACCTTTTTCTGCAACAGTTTCTTCCTTCTGTTGTAGAGTTTATTAATGGCAGGGGACCACCAGACTGACTTCCTTTTATAGGAGGAGAGCATCTTGGTTCTGTTGGATATAGCTATTTCCATGTATTTATGTACGTGTTTATAAAGTGCATTGGTATATGATTCGGCAGTCATGCATCTATTTTCCATTGGCATGGGTGCCGTGAAGTTAGCCACCTCTGTTTTTAGAAGTGCAAAGTCAACTTGGAGAAGTTTTTCATGGTGGATACCTTTGTGAGGGGGGGGGGGTAAGATGTGGATTTCCATGGTTATTAGTTTGTGGTCGGATATAACCAGAGAGGAATTGAATATTGGTGTAGAGCAATGGTTGCCCAAGTTAGTAATATCCAGGTCAAGGATGTTGCTTCCTCTAGTGGGGGTAAGAATGAGTTGCTCCAGGGCATTGGAATTGATGAATTGCAGAAAGCGTTGGGACAGTGCATTGATGCATGAGTAGTTTCCCCAGCTGATGGAAGGGTAGTTGAAGTCACCTAGTATGAGAGTGTTGGGTTGGATCTTAATATTTTCCAGGGTGCTTAGGAATGTGGAGTGAGAGTCTTGGGAGGGGACCTATAGCAGGCTATGGCCTGAATCACCGCCTTACCCAATGGTAGTTGTACCTGGAGTATCACAGATGCGTTATGCTGGTCTACTAGTCTGGAGGTGTGCATATCCTTTATGATTATGGAGACACCACCACCTTTGGAGCCTCGGCCCATGTTCTGGGCCCAAAAGCTGTGGAATGATTTATAGCCTGGTAGCACAGGTGTGCTTTCTGCTCCTTTAAACCAGGTCTCTGATACAGCACAAATGTTGATGTTCTCCATTTTGAGGAGTGCTTTGAGTGAGTGCATCTTGAGATTTAGTCTTCTAGTACTGAGCAGCATGAGCCTCAGTTTGCATTTATTTATAGCTGTTACTGTGGTAATTGGGTCTTTGGAACACCACCTAAAAAAGACAATATAGGGGTGGTAAGAGCCTTAGCCAGTATCCAGAAACTCCGAGTTGACAGATACAGGCCATCGCTGGCAAAGCATCGAGGTCTGTCAATCATGCTATCCCAAGCAGACTGGTATTGGATCCCCTTAGAATGACATGAGAAACTTAGCCAATTGTTGAAGTCAATCATTTTTTTTTGTACTATGATATCATTTTGAGCTATGGTAGGATGCTGCTCAGGGCTAGAGTCATACCTACTTGGCCACACAATCCGAAAGCTCCACCATGTCTGTTTTCATGTAGTCCAGGGAGGTGCATCTCAGGTCATTCACACCCACATGGACAATGACAGAGTTATACTTTTTGTTGTGGAGTGACCTGAGTGCATGTGTTATGTGTCAATTCTGGCACCTGATAGACAGCTGACTGTTACCTTCTCCTTATTCAACCTAGTGAGTGGGACTTCAGTGTGCCTCACAATTGAGTCACCTATGATTATTATATTGGGCAAGCTGTTTTGCCTTAGAGGCTTAGGTTGAGGGGCACACTGTGTAGGTAAGCTATGTGCCTTGTGGTTTGCGCTGTGTTGTGGTGGTCAAGTTCATTTCTGCCTTGGAGGTCTCTGCTGTTTGGGTAGATTATTATTGAGAGCCTCCATGAAGGTGGGTGTGTGGTTTGTGTGTTTATGTGAGGGCTGTGATGGTGGGTGTTCTGGAGAGCTATGTGTTCCATATGATGTGGTGCATATGTTGACCTTCTCCTCTTGATCAGCTATTCCGTTTTTGGCTGGAGAGTGTATGGCTTCCAAATTGGAGATATAGGCACATCTCTCACAAGTCTGAGTGTTGGGACGTAAGAGGAGAGGACTGTCTGTGTACATAAGGCAGTTGTTACACTGCCTCAGAATGCTCAAGTTCACCAGGTTAATAGGAGAAAACACAGGAACCTAACCTTTAGACATGCCAGGAAGGATGGTCATCATTTCTAAGTACTGGTGCAGTTTCCTTATTGGATGTCTAGTGCTGATAGCACTTATGTGTGCTACAATAATTGCTACAAAAAGCATGACGAAGTGCTGGCGAGTAAGCTAATTAAAATGCAAGAGATAAGAGAAAGTTAAAAGGAATAGAAAAAAACTGCCCAAACGGCCAATAAACTACAATTTCAGAGCCAGAAACCACTCCTCTTCTGGTAGATAGCCTACCTAGTGCTTACCATTCCCACTGATAAGCTGGAAGGCCTCTTTCAAACACAGAAAGGTCTGGGAAACTTAGAAACTTACAAAAAAGTCCTGGATACAGTAAACCTGTATCTGGACTAGTCTAGTAACAGGAAAGGTGGAAACAAGCTTATAACTTTTTTTTCAGAAAAAAACAGTTAACATAGCTGGAATACCTCAACAAGGGTTTAAAACTGTGCAGCTGAAGCTCTGGATGTAGCACACATGTACTGAGACTATGCTACTCAATTTTAAGGTTAGGAACTCCGTAAGAAAAAACTCACAGTGAAGCCCAGATTAATCACTTATTTTCAAAAGAATGGCACTTGCAGTACGAAAAAATATAGTCAAACAGCAATAAAATGCAGCAAAATGCAACCAAATAGCAATGAATTGCAGTAGATAGCAATGAAATATAGTTAATCAGTAGATTGCTTTGAAACAGTAGCTCACAAATCACAACAGTAACAGACAACACCAACAAAGTAGTGACTCAGTATAACACTGTCATCAATTTAGTGAGGCTACCAACAAACAGTAGTAAATATGGCAAACAGCAAAATGAAGCAGATTGAGGTACAGATTTTTTTTTTTTTTTTTTTTTGCAGAGAACACCCATTGTTAAGGCGGGGGTGTTCTCTGCAGCCTTAAACCAAGTTAATGTGACCACACAGACATCAACATCTTCTAGTGTGAGGAGAGCCTTCAGTGCGGGCATTTTCAGGTTAAGGCTCCTAGTGTTAAGCAGCATGACCTTCAATTTGCTTTTTGACAGATCTTTTATGATGAAAGATTTGCCTTTGGGACATTGCCTTAAAAGGCACAATGTGGGAGGCAAGAGCCTTGGCCAGGATCCAGAATCCCAGGGGTGACATGTGGAGGCCATCTCTGGCAAAGCATTGAGGCCTGTCAACCACGTCATGCCAGGCAGTCAGATACTGGATTCCCTTGGAATAACAACAGAAACTAAGCCAATTGTTGAAGCCTTTTTTTGTTGGTATTGTGGTATCATTCTTGGCGAAGGTAAGATGCTGCTTAGGCCTAGGGTCATACCTGCCTGGGACTCTGAGAGCTCAATCACATCTCTCTTCATATAGACCAGGGAGACAAATCTTAAATCATTCACATCAACATGGACAATGACAGAGTCATACTTGTACGTGTTGTGGACAGACTTAAGTGTGTGTGTGATGTGGTGGATTCTGGCACCAGACAGAACAAATGACCACGACCTTCTCCTTGTCGAGCCTGGTGAGGTGGACATCATGGTGGCTAGTGACTAGTATGTTTGGTTTAAAGCTTTGCATTATGGGCTGTGTTTGTGAGACACTGGTGTGTTGTCTGCTGTATGTGACATATTTGGTGTTGTGTGTGGAATGTTTATTAGTGTGCTTTGGAGGTCTCTGCTGTTTAGGTAAATTTTCATTGAGGACCTCTGCATAGGTTGGTGTGTGTTGTGCTTGGCTATGTGATGTGAGTGGTGTGGAGTTTGTGCTGGCAATCTCCTCTTTGGCAGAAGTAATGACTGTGGCATGAGAGAGCATGGATTCCAGGTTACTGATGTAGATGTATTTCTCACAAGTAAAATAATTATGTTCTAGGAGAAGAGGGCTGTGTAAACATGATGCAGTTGCTACACTGTCTCAGTATGTCCATGTCAACCAGGCTATTAGGAGAAGTTGATGGGAATTGTCCAGACGTAGTGTTCTGAAAACTTAGGCAGAGTTATGGAGAGAGGGTTTTGATAAGGGTTTGTCCACAAGAGTGTAGACCACAAAAACCTTCTTGAATGTAAAGTAACTAACTTGAAGCCCAAGTGCTAAAACCACAGCTAAGATACTTAGAATAACAGATAAATGTAATCAAGCTACTAACAAACAGTAATAAATGCCGGAGAATAAAAGCACTTGAACACTTAAGGGCATGCAGCAAAGCAATAATAAGGTAATAAAGTAGGAAGAACACAATTACCAGTAGAAGCACTGAATAACATATATTTTTTTGTTAGGTGGAGAGGGAGGAAACAGAAGGTAGTTGAAGACTAAGAAACTAAGGGGGTTGACCTTGACAAATGCTCTCTCTGTACTCAGTAGACTAAGCTGATAAGCTGGGACTGAGAGGAGTGTCCAAAATCCTTCCCAAATAATCTCACTGTTCTCAGTTGAGTGAGCAAATGAGATGGGAATTGGAGAAGTGACCAAAATCAAATTTATGGCAGAGGCAGACAATCAAGTTTACAGCAGGGGCAGGCAATGGGTTCTGAGGCCTGACATCCCACAGATGCATTTTGTGGGTGATGCTAGGTATGCTATGGAACCCAGACTCACAACACCTATCAGAAATCCTGATAACCAAACTGACCTCTCTTACAACCATATCTTGGCGCAAAGCAAAAACATAATAGAATATGCGTTTGGGCTACTGAAATCACAATTTCCCCTGCCTGCATATATCTGCTGGTGATCTGAATTATGACAAGACACATGCAATAATATTTACCAAATGTTCTATGTTATGCAATATTATACTTAGAAAGCATTTATAGCTAGGTGGTCTCTTGCAGGGATTCCAGTTCCCTGCACCACAAGAAGTGCCACTTGAGACATACGAAGAGTCAGAGGAGGGGTCAGCAGCAGGGGATGACCATACCAGATCTGACAGCACTTCTATGCCTCACAGTGAATAGCACATATAAAATCTTCCCTTGTACAAAGGACTGGTATAAAATGTACCTCATGCCTAATGTAAGTAGATAAATCTTCTGTAGCAACAATAATTCTTGTTTCCCGTCATCCTTATATTGTGTGGATTCCCCTCTCCAGGCATGGTGATTATGCTAATTAAGTCACATTATTGATTCTGAGTCACTCAGTCTGTACCGTGTCCAACCTTGATGATCATTGTGTTGACTTTTACATGATGCCATGTACACATCTAATCATCTGTGGTCAGCTATAGACATGCATGAGAATCCAAGATTATTGGAACAGGCACATTGTCATGATCGTACTTCCCAAGTGTACCACATTATGAGGAATTATCCTCCATTTAAGTTTTAAAGAGCCATGTTATTCACATTTTCACATAAAAACGGTCTGTCCTACAGGAACACTCTATAAGTACAACACAGTGCATGTTAAATGTGCTGTGTGCTTCCTAGCTGAAGTTTTTTGACAAGATGTCAGTAAGTGTTTAACTTTGCCCATTTGTTCAACTATGAGACAGATTCTGCACTTCAGTCTACAGATGGAATGCTGTGCATAACGGTCATGCTTTCTTTAACCATCTGAAAATGGAGCTGTGGTTGAGCATTTATTGTCAGCTGCAATTAGAGAGATGAAGGGCTGTCATGGTTCACTGCTTAATACTCCAATGGAACCATAATAATTCAATACCTGAAATGTATTATTTTGCCATCTGTAGTGCAAATGAGATGCTCATTAGTTCCTGTGTTTGTGTGAAGACTGGCACACAACAGTAATGTTTAGAGTCCATTGTTGGCTTCCTTTTCTGAGAAAGTTGATGGTCAGACAGGTATGGCTATAGAAGGAGAGGGATTTCGTCTGGACATCCTCCATAAGCAGTATAGGTGTATGCTTCTTTAGAAGGATGATGCTAGGTCAGAGTATAAGAGTGATGTTTAAATGAATTGCCTAAAGCTGTTGCCTGTGCTACTGGCATTCCAGACATGGAGTGCCATCACCACTACAGTGACTTAAGTCACTGCAAACTTGGCCTCCTTGGAAGAAAGAAGGAAGACATTTGAGTGCAGTCACCACCTCAATATTGTTAAGTCACATCCTTTCACTAACCAGATAACATACAAATGAATGCCATTGTCTGATTTTTATAATGCCCTTTTACAAACTCCAGCATACAGATTGAAAGTAAAAGGGAGATGCATATGAAGATACTAACACAGAAAAGAGAATGCTGGAGTAAGTATACCTGCAGTTGCGAAAGATGTAGGCATTAAAAATAATTCCATAAAACTTTTATACAGCAGTACCAAATATGTTGATAATGTCATACCTTAATGGAATTAATATGATATGTAATACTAGAAGTGTGTTATATAGATGGGTGAGTGGCTCATAGTGTCTATGTGCACTGAGATTGTCAGGATGACTGTGGGCTCATTCCCTACCCTCAAAAATATATTTTGTCATGGTTGAGTATATTTGTCATTCTAATAATATGAGTGAACAAATACAAGAGCCATCTATGTAATATCTATAATTATTAGTTGGCTAGGCAATTCACAATTTATTGTGCATGCATCTGGCCTTTGTCTACTGTCTACCTCTTCTTGATATTTTTACTGTGATCAGCAGTTTTTTTATCTATATGCACAGTTCTTTTCTTGTCAAAACTGAAATAGTATCATTGACCACAAGCATAGATGTGCTTTCCTGATAAGTTGCTCCTGAAGTTAGTATTATCCTCTGGCACACTGCATGTGAGGATGGCTTTAGGCCTAGTCTCTCCTCAAAATATAATCCTCAGGCTAACAAGGTGATGAGATACCTTTGTATGTCCTACTATTAAAAATCTTCTTTTCTTCACTTTATGAGTATCAACATTCTTAATAATGAAACTCGTTTTTTTCTGTATTTCTCTTCCCTGCCATCTTTGTTGCCATCCTTTCATACATCTAGTTTTTCTCTCCATTTCTGTTACTATTATACTCAGCAGCACAATGATCTGTACCAACCCCACTGGCATGGCCTGTCATCCTCTAACAGATAGCAGCACCACCACGCCACCACCACTGAAGGCACCCAGCACATCTGGTTCCCAGCCTGCCAGAGTTGCCATCATACCTCTTGCTCTACCTGCACCCCCTGTAGTCATGCATTACTAGCCACCATTAGCAGTTTAAGTGGAGGTGATACTTTCATCACCCACCAGGAGTTTTTGGTCAGGATAATAAGCAGGAGTTTGGATGTCCGCATCAGTTAGAGACCATGGTCCAACAACCTGTTAAGACACATCCTGCCCAGTGCTCTCCCAGCTTCTTAGGAAGGACCTAATAGTGACAGCTTGTGGGATGATGACTAATCTCCCTTTGGGTCTAAGCTAGCAGAGACCCCATCTCTGAATACCCAATCATATCCACAAACCTGGTGTTCCCCTCCCATTTCTGTCATTGCCCAACATAATATTTTGTACAATTCCACCCTCACCATTACCTTTCTTTAGTTTGTCTGAAGTATTCTACACCCCCTCTTTCATTGTGTTACCCCACACAGTCTGAATCATGTTTGTCATTTTCTGTAACCTTCCCCACCAATGTTCCCTTTTCAATTTAAAAACAGAGCACATTTCCTCCAAAAAATGCTCACATCCATACCTTTCAGCTTTCTAGATATTTCAGTAGTGTAAACATAATTGGCTACAATTGTTCAGCTGAAAAAGTGAAGCTGGCTGACAAAGCATTGATAATTACTGTCACAAAATAATTGCAGACTTGTAGGTAAACATCAGTACCGAGCTAAGAAGTTCAGAGGTATGCTCCATTCCCCCCTCCATCCTGATCAGTCCTAATATGCTCACCTCGCATTCTCTGCTCTGCTTGCGTCCCCTTTTTTGTTTCTCCTTTATACTACCATTTCCAACCTTTAATCTAGTCAAAATTTAGATATGAATGCCAAACACATGGTCAAAATGGGTTTATGTCATAAAATCAGCTTTTAGTGGTCATACTGTTTGTTCTTCTTTCAGCTTTTCCCAGTTAGGGGTCACCACAGCACAACTCTGGTCCGCTAATGATTGGCAGTAGATTTTTACGGTGCTGAGGTGCCAGCGCGACACCCAACCTTCAACAACAATAGTTTTAAATCCATGCAGGTGCCTTCGTCCTGTCTCCCAATCATGCATCCATTTCCCTTGAAATGAAAGATTACTATCATGATTGTGTTCACAGGAGTTTGATGCTGTCTAACAAAATGTAAATATGGAGTCATCCAGCATTGTCGAGATAATAAGTTGAAAGCTATGCTCCTATTCCACATTTATTCCGCACATTCCTTATTTGCTGAACTTGTTTTCTACCCTCTGTGTTCCTACCATTTTTTAAATAGATCCTCCATTCTCATTTTCATCCTTCAAACACAAAAGGACAATTTATTCCAGAGATGGCTAAATGGTTAGTAATAAATATTTCCTTCAGTGAGTTTTATTTATATGATAGCATGACTTTCGGCACAACATATCCTGACATGCTGGCCAAATGGCAAAAGCTTAATTTGGATACCAGTTTTGGATATATATTAAATTACTCATAGAGCGGTATATGCTCATCGAAACAAAATTAACTGCCAAGATTGATTCGCTACATAATGATTTACAGAAACAAGTCTCAATAAATGAATTAGAAGCTTTTGACTTGGAACTTAACACTAACATCTCGTTCATGGAAAATAAACTTCTTCAAGCCAAGAAGAAGTTAGAACAAGATGTTATTGATTTTCACCTTGGCAATGTCTTCTCTTGGCTGAGAGAACCTATCAGAAGAGAGAATTTGTTGCCAAACCAATCAGAAGCACTACCAGTGGCTAATACACACCCACCAGAATTTCTTTTACTACGGCGATGCTCACTGTTTCTGAGGCAGTCCAGGAAGCGGTGAATGAACTAACGGAGAACTCTGGCAGCAATGGAAGTACTTTAACCACTGCCTCTTCAAACTCCACAGCTGTTGCATCACTAGTCAGATCTAATATGGATGTCAGAAGGAAGGATTGACATGAAGAGGCTGCAACAGAGTTGGCTGTATCCTCCAACATTTGACCCCCTTTTCCTCTACCGATACGGCCACCACAGAAACCCACATGGGCACGCTCAATTCGAGCAATGAAATGTAAATCATCAGAAGAGCAGTTCAAGTTTCAGAGGAAGGTTCTGAAACATGTAAGTCAGATATAATAATTAACATTTCTCACTATGTCCTCAATGAAGCAGAGGAATCTTTATTGAGCAAGGGACTCTCTTTTATTCCCTCGACCTCTGTTAATGTGATGGACCTTTTAATAGACATTAAAATGTTCATTAGAAACATTGGTTTAAAGTTGTTGTTTGAGAAGTGACAATGTAGTGGTTGGGCATAGGAAACCCTTCATGTTTATACCACCTATTAATTCATTGTTGGAAGCCTTTAAAAAGGTTTGTGAGAAAGATTTACTTAAGGTTTTTGAAGCAGTAAAAGCAAATGTAAGAAGTGAATTTTTTAACATGACTAGTAGTGAGTTAGGAGCCCTTAAAACTCTACAAATGAATGTACATATTGTTATTAGACCAGCTGATAAGGGTGGGGCTGTAGTTATTTTAGATAATGTATATTATGAAGAAACTATAAATGAAATGCTTAGTGATACTAATACTTATCAGGAACCGAATACTAATCAGTTGAATAAACTTATTAGAGATGTGCAAGGAGAATTGTATGATTTACTTATGTCAAACATTATTAACAATGAACTGTATGATTATTTCCTAATAGAAACACCACTAGTACCTACATTTAGGGGTTTGCCCAAAGTACACAAAGACATGATTCACCAACCTTTAAGACGTATAGTATGCAGTAGAGGTTGGTTAACAGAAGCATTGTCGGTGTATGTAGAGAAATGTCTGAGACCTATAGTAGACAATACTATTACCATTATTAAAGATACACAACACTTTTTGGAAATCTTGTCGGATTTCACAAATAATGATGTTAATGTTTTCAATTGTTATTTGGTTACATTTGATGTTACCTCCTTGTTTACTAGTATTCATAATAATATAGGCCTAGAGTATGTGAGGCTGCTTTTAATTAGTAAAAATACGCCTAGGGATGAGGTTATTAGAATTGTCACACTACTAGATATTATACTCAATCATAATGTTTTCACCTGCAGGAACAAATACTATCTACAAGTTAATGGAGTGGCAATGGGGACACAGTGTGCCATCTCGTATGCAAATATTGTAATGGCCTATTGGGAACACACTTATGCAGTGAATAATATGTTTAGTGAGAATATTAGATATTGCAAACGTTTTGTGGATGACGTCTTTTTGATATGGAAGGGTAGTTTAGAGAGTTTGACAGTTATTCTTAAATATATTAATGGTACCACTAGTTTTCTTAAGTTTATAGCTAAGTTCTCTAAGGAAGAGAATTGATCTTTTGGATGTCTCTATAATTATGAGTACAGATGAGATTCAGACACAACTATACAGAAAGAGTTGCAGAAAGAATACATTATTGCACAGGAGTAGTATGCATCCCCCTCATGTTTATCAACATATAGTAAAAGGGCAAGGACTAAGGTATCCAGGTTAACCAGCCACAACTCAACTTTTGACAGGACTATAAATAAACTCAAGTATGATTTTAAGGAAAGAGGATATAAAGATAGAGAGACTGCAGGAGTACTGGAAACTTTATCTACAACCAGACAAGATAGGGGTAAACCCTTCTTTAAACAAGGCAGGCATCATTCATATAGAAGAGATACCAGTGACCAGACACAGAGGCTTACTATTCCTACACTAACAATAATAAGATGAATGTAATCGGTAAGCACTGGAATATTCTGACTATAAATGAAACAGTTTTACAAATAGTAGGGGAACGGCCTAGATATTCCTACAGGAATGCAAAATCACTTAAGAGAATGCTTTGCTATGAGGAGAATATTAAAGGTGTAGTACAGTCAGACAGGCAAGGTACTTTTGCCTGCTGAAGTTGCAATCACTGCACATTTATGATGAATAATAATACCTTTAAACATCCTGATACCGGGAAGTTGTATACTTCTAAGCATTACGCTGATTGCAAATCTAGGACTTTAGTCTACTTAGCCCAGTGCTCGAAATGTGAATCTTTCTATATAGGGAAGACTAATAGAACGTTAAGGGTGAGAGTAAGAGAACACTTGTACGCCATAAGACGAGAAGATGAGCGTAATGCCTTAGCGAGACATACTATCAGTAATGATTTAAGTCATACATTTATTGTTGGTAATAGAGCTTATTAAAACCAGTACTAGACTAGGGAATATTAAGAACTACATTGAAAAGGAAGAGAATAAATGGATCCTGAGATATCAGGCAGATAAGGGACATGGCCTTAATGAAAAGGTAAGCTTGAAACCTTTTCTGAGATAGACCAGTCAACCGCTAGGATATTTTACTTAGTTTTCCAGTCCTACTCAGTTTTTCAGTGGGGGACTATACATCACATTGTTTTTGTGCTATTTCTGTGTTTTGTGTTTTTTGCTATTCTGCACACAATATGTATGTCATTATTTATAGATTTAAAATAATTGCTCATAGGAGATTTTGCTAGTAGATTCCTTAGTAGCTACAGATATATATATATTTTTTTCTTGTGATTATGGTTTGGTGTCCTTTGATATAGTGTAAGGTTGATAGTTCAATTAGGATTATGCCTTCTTCTGTATACATTTTTATCATTGATATGCTGTCATCTAGTAAGTTTTTTATCAGTATGTTTTTTTAATAAATTATTTATACATTATATGTCTTTTATATGTATATTTTACAGTATTGTTTACATGGTTCTTAGATGGACTATTAAGATATATTTATATTTTTATACATTTTATGCCCATATAAATATGGATTGCATATATCTGGAACTATATATAGCTATGTATATCACTTTAAGTCTTTTAATTGCAGGTAATTACTAGTCATGTGATGCATAAAGAGTTATTTAAATGGCAGTTTGATTTTAAATTTTATTAAGTCTGAAGAAGCGTTCTGTGCAACATGGAAGCACTTACTGTTCTACTTCCAGTAAAGAGTTTTGTTTGCTATCCGAGCCACTGGTGTGCCTTTGAGTTTATGCTCTATATATTCCTTTTGTACTACAGAGGCACTTTACCCCGAAGGCTGATTTTTTGCTGTGAGTTTATTTATATGATGCTGAAGATTCAGATAATTAGTTTTACTGTTTACGGAGGTGCTTATCTTGCAGAGATGCAGGAAATCAAGAAGGGTTGTAACCTTAATGGCATGGAATGCAAGGCATTGCTGTCCATGTAAGAGTCTATATAAGACTTATGTCTTGACAAGGTTAGTTAGAAAACTCCTTAAAACCTTTCCAAGCCATGCTCATATAATATGTATGACTATCTCAATATGGCGGCAGACCCCTTTGCATACTTATCTCAGTACTCATATGCTGCTTGCTTCAGGAGTCATTTGTATCTGATTATTGCAATCCGCCAGATTCTAAACTGGTAAATGATGAAAACACAGACCTTCTTCATTGCATTTTTCTCTATCAAAAATCCCAGAGAAAAGTACAAATGCATTGCTCTTTCAGCGCCTGGCAATTAATATATTATTTTATGCATTCATTATGGATTTCGTGAGGGGCAGGGAATATTTTCAAACCTACTTGGGTTCATTAAATATTTTAGTGAAAACAAAAATAAACTAAAACAATCACAGGAGACTCATGGGTGCTCTTTTTTGTAATGTGTCAAAGGCATTTGATATCACATATCAAAAACTTCTACACTACAAATTAACTGCCACTATCCAACTGACTCTGTTTCCTCTCTGGGGTATTCACCATTGCAATTGTCCTGTAAAGAGATTGAGCAAAATAATGAGCTCTGGGTCAGAATACCTCAGTTCTGGCTGGTAAAAAAAGGAAAATTAAGAAAAGAAACAAAAGAAATTCTTCCCACATAATTAAACCTTTGTAACCACTCTACTAGTGTTATTGGCTGTTACATCTCAATATCATTTACTAAAAAAAAAAAGAAATTTCACATGTGGTTGGTATAAAAATACACACAGCATGCACAAAGAACAATAAAGCCTTGATAAGTGAAGAGTTGTATGTAAAGTAAAATTCAAAAATTTAAACATAGCAATAAATATAAGAAAAAAAACAGCAGAAAGACAATCCAAAAAATGACTTTACCACCATATGAGATGTGAATTAAAATATCCATATTAAATTTCATTAAACTAATTAAATAAAAACAACAAGCTCCAAACTGGCACTGGAATATCACAAATTCCAAAATAACAAAATGACCAGTTAGCACTATAAAAACCGAAGTTTAATAGAAATGCACATGGTTAAGTGTTTTCACCATTAAGATATCATCAGAACCATGGAAAAATTTGAACAAGTGACCTATGAAAATACATAGATTGACAGACACCCCCTCCCCATAATAGGAACAATCAGTTTGGAAACAAAACATAATTCAGACAGAAAAGGGTAATAAAGTATAATCAGATAACCTGTCATAATTAAAATACATAACGAAATTATAAAACTAACAAATCATGACATAGGCCTCATTAAAATACTAGATACTAGCACAAAATTAACAACATTACTAACAATGAAACTTACTTCAGAACTCTTTAGATAGCCACTTGTAAGACCACCTACTCATACAAACATTTGTATTTTATGTAAAATCCAGTTCAAGAGAAAATATATACAGTTAGCATACCACAATGAAATGAGTAGTAATAAAAAACATCAAAATTAAAAAGGAAGACAAATACAGAAAACATATATAGTAATATATATTGGGTGGTTGCTTGACAGGGTAAATTAATTATCTTGTACTGCAGATTAAGGGAACGTACTTCATAAATGATGGCTTTATTATCCATTGCAAAATACATTCCCTAAATATATTTTCCAAGATATTTTACCTATTACACTGCAAACCCCACATATTCCTTATATAGCCCAGTACATTTATTCAGACATATATATATATATTTATATATAGCCAATTTATTGTCAATGTTTAGAAATGTAGTCCTATATTACATGTCCAGTTACATTTGCTGAATAATAATGAAAAAATCATTGTCAGTAGAAGGAGACTGCAGTGCATGTTCATGTCCATGTGTGCGTGTGTGCGGGTGCGTATGTGTGCATGCACATTCATGTTAGTGTGCATGCATGTATGCATGCATGCATGAGAAATTGACTAAATGATTACTAGTCTGTGCACACGATCTTTATCTCCCATTATATATTCTAACCTATCAATATCCTTTCTCACTGAATCACTATGATGGAATTTAACATTGATCTGCATTTGTTTGGGTCCAGGGTCCAGTTCTCCAATTTCAGTGTTTTTACTTACCAATTTCAACATTTTTAATGAAACATGACTCAATTGTTTGTCACATTGTTGTACCAGAACTTGATCTTTATGTGTCTGCGGCCTTTGCATGTGTGAAGGCATATGTGTTTTATATTATGACTGTTATAGTATCTGTTCATGTAAAAAAGGCTTGTTGCCTGTTTCTGTTTTACATTGCATTGTGTTGTATTGTATATTGCTTCTGTTTTTTTGTAAACATAATTTAGTACATATATGTGCCACTTATGCATCTCATTTTTTCCACTGGCAGCATTATCCTTTATATATAGTATATGTATTTGTGTACTTTTTATATATTTGTATATTCTCACATGCTGCACAATGCAACTCAGTAGTACTGTTCATACCTCACTGCACTTTACAGGTTTCTTACAAACTGGATGAATAAATCAAATATTTTCCTGATTATGCATTAATGAAGAAGTTTCATCATGTTCATATGGCTCTCCTGTGTTTTCTCTGGCAATGACTCTTTAGAGTCATGTTAAGTCTGAAAATACTGATTATGTGAGACCAATGTGCACTGTTAAAGGGAATTTCGCCCTGCCCTGTATTGCTGATGATGGAATAAGAATATATAACTTAATGGAGTATAAGACACTTGTCTCCACTTGGGCATTACAGGCAAAAGGATTGGTTTATGTTTACTCTGCTACTGTATATGTTATTCTAGTTTCTGATCTCCTACGATCTCAAACATAAATATCTGAAGCTGTCCATAGAAGCATCTTTGGCAGTTGTAGTGCTTTTTATTCACAGTAGTACTATTAAGTTGCTAGTCTAGTGTTTTATGTATTCCTGATATTTCTCTTACTCTTGCTAGGGTTGCGAGACATGCCACAGCTTATGTTGCATGTTTTTAATGTTGCCTCAGGGCTATAGATATGCCTAGCTATTAACTGGCTATTTAATCCTAGTTTCAACATATGCATACATATAAGCAGAGTTTTATACTAAATATTCTTACTGTTTTCTGAATAACATAATATATCAAGGAAAGACTGAGTGGAACAGAAATTTAATTCCATATTCACTGGGTTTCAAAACTGTTGATTTCATTTCTAATCACTATAAATGCAACTTCTGTAATTATGAAAGTTTTCTCAGCATCCACATTCCTCAAACCTATCTTCTAATTCTTCTGTGAAAAATAACATTGCCATTCTTAAATTAAAAAAGCACATTTTAGCTACTGACTGTTTTTATATATTTATTTTTTACATTTTTCCTATGCTGTTCAGTACTGTTCATTGGAAGATTTTGAACACAGGTTGTATGTAAACTAGGAAGCTGGGAAGTACCACACTATTTATTCAGTAGTCATTGCATGAAGATTGCTGTACAACTCTGAGATGTGTAGTGCTCATATTTAAGTGACACAAGTACATAAACTGTACTTATCCTAATGTTCTAATCACCATTTCAAGCATAAAATCACAAACTTTTAAAACAGGGCACCTTTGGCTCAGTGTTTGAGATCCTGGCTTTATAGCTCCATATTCCATGGTTCAGCCCTGATATCTTTTTACAGTCCATGGCAGTTTATGTTTTTTTTCCATGTCTGGTGGATTTTCTCTGAGAACTTCAGTGCTTGCCAAATAAATAAATTAACACACACATACATAAATGGAAAAAAATGTGGTTGTCAGTCTTCTCTAACCTCTCCATATACATTGCATCTAACTTTACTTTTGTGGTCCAGGTCCTTGGATTTGAAAAGGAATAGTTAACAACTATGGTAACCAAATAGGTATCTGGAGCAATTAATGACTGGCTGTTAACACATTACCTCCCTTCACCCAATAAAGACCAAATGACAAAATGTGCAGTCACAACCATTTATTAATGAAATTCCTGCATAAATTCAGTGAAACAGATGTTTGTAATACATTAACATTTGAATACCAAACTGTAAACTGTAAATATTAATACCAAATATGCTTTTCATTAATGCTGGTTGGCATTCACCCTGCCTGTTTCAACTAATTTGTCCCCACAACCAGGTTGCATACACACTACCGCCTCAGCTCCATCACGACTTCTGACTTTGTATGTCCATTTTCTCCACCCTTAAGAAATCTAATAACTGTCTGAGATTTGGATAAGAAAGGCGTGATGAAAGGAAGGACATATGCTGTAATGGCACTCACACTTAGTGGTATTGCTGGGGAAAGAAGTGTCCTGAGTTTGGCAGTGAGGGGAGGAAAGCTACGTCAGGCCACTGTTGGATAATTCAAAAAGTCCATCCCCCCGGTGACATCAGTCTGATCTTGTTGACCACTGCATTATTTCCAGCAAATGCGCTATTGCTTACTTACTTGTCACTCAAACAGCTACTGAACACACATCCATTCAGCAGTCATTATTAGATATGAAAACTGTTTGAGGCTGAAAAGGTAACATCCATTACGTTTTCATATAGTACCATTGTATCCTTATTCAAACAGTATCCAAAAAGATTGTCAATTAAATATTAAATATATTTTATAAATATATAAGTGCTTATTATAATGAGTTTCAATTAACTTTAGAAGTAACTAAACTACAGACATAATATTACATACAAAATGTTTGATTCATAGGTTAGTACTAGGTTAACTGCTCTTGTGGGCCATTTAAAGCCTTGCCAGTTACCACATGCGAGAATCAAACCCTGCACTTTGTGTCTGTAAGGTAAAGATCTTAACCATTATGCCAACCTCCCACTATAAGGAGTGCTAATACAGGAAACTGTATAGTAGAAACTGAACATATCATTGTATTATTCTAGAAGACAGCATCATTTTTGTAAAATGAAAGTAAATTTAATGAGTTTAAGGTTCCTAACGAGTGTCTATGGATGATATAGTATCACTGATGTTGGTATAAACTTATCTTACATCTCCAGCTATTGATGAATCACATATATCCTAAAGTGCTAATGTTGTTCATAGGGAAATTTATTCTGATGTACAAAACACTCTCTTGATCTATATTTTGACATAAGTGGCGTGCCCTCCATTTGAATATGCAATAATGAAGCAGAAGGCAAATGGCTTTGACATATAATAGATGCCTTTGTATGAAAGCAATGCATTTGAATGGAGAAATCAGTGCATGCTATAATATGTAAAAATAAGCATTTCTATTTTCCACTGAAAGGGGCCATTTATCAAATGAATGACAGTCTTACTGAAGGAAACACATCATTTAAATTGAATATTCAATGAAAGTGAGATGCTTTCATTGTCAAATTTAATTTCATTTTCACATAAAATGATTTCTTCCCATGATAAAAATGCATGTGGAGGAATATTTATTTATATTCAAATTTGTCATTCTTGCAAACATGTTTTACTTCATATGGATCAAGAATGTGAAGTGGAAATCCATTTTATTCTTTTTGCTATGAACAGTGCTCAGTGTTAACCTGTGAAGGGATACACACATACACACATACACACATATATAAATACAAATATACCATTATCTATGTCAGTATATCTATATCTGCATTTTCTCTCTATATATTTATATATGTGTGTGTGTGTGTGTGTGTGTGTGTGTGTGTGTGTGTGTGTGTGTGTGTGTGTGTGTGTGTGCATGTGTTAGGTATAAAACAGAAAATATGTTTATTTATCCACGTACACTCTCTTGAACTGGAAGATTATGTTACAGTTAAAATATGTATCCAGTATTCAGTTTATGCTGCTTGTTTTACTGGTTTTAGAATTACATTAAATAGATTGTGTAGCCCTACAAAAAAATAAGACAGCAGTGCACTTTGCATGTCTATCACTAGGAAAATGAAAGAAATATCACAACTACAGACCCATAAGTCTGACTAGTCTCATATGCAAAGCCATGGAAAGAATTATTATGGAGCTGATAAACAATGACATAGGAAAACTACAGACACTGGACCCTACCCAGTTCTGGTTTGTCAAAAGCAGGTCATTCCTACTTAACCTGGTGAACTTCTTTGTGAAGGTCACTAAAGCTACAGACAAGGGAAGAACAATGTAGTCTGCATACCTCAACCTAGCCAAAGGGTTTGTCACAATACCTCATCTGGGCAGTGTAGATAAGCTTATAAAATTGGGCAAAAATCCTTGTCACCTAATGGATAGCCAATTGGCACACTGACAGAATACATGAAGTTAAGAGCTTAAGGGTATTTTTTCCCCCACAAAGGCCAGTCACTAGCGATGTCACATGGGTATTAGTCCAAGTCTGTATTTTTTGGCATTTACTTCTCTGAAATCAAGGCAGACTTCACGGACCTATGGCTGGCTAAATCTGCAGAGAACTGAAAAAAAGGCATGGGCATTGAATCTCCTAAATACACAGAAACCCTTCAAGAGGGCCGGACTCAGACAAACAACTACTGTCAGAGCCATTTACTAAAACTCAATGTGAAAAAAAATGCATAACAGTACCCTTTGGAAAGATGCCCACCCACAGAAATGACCACACTGATAATACACTTCTAAAAGTAGACCCAGCGGCTAGGGATCTGGGAAATCATGTTGACAGTAACCTAACCTTGAACCATCACATGTTTTTTGTGGTCAAAAATATCATTCTGCATTATAGAATGTATAAGTAAGGGGATGGTATCCAAGTCAAAGGAGGTCATTGTTCCACTGTATTCAGCTCTCATCAAAGCAAGCTTTACCCTGCTTCACTCAGCATATTCATGAACATGCAGTTGGTTCCACCTAAAAAGAATAAACAACAAATCTTTTGCAGGCCTTCTCAAAGCCCTAACTCTGTACTCGGTCTCTACAGACTGCTGCAAGGTGATCTATGACTAGCCTAAAAGTCATTCTTTGATCCCATACTGATGGATTTTTGCCACATCCACAAAACAAAATTATCATATACACCCATTCTAAGGACCTAAACCTTACTTGCTATACAAACAGGACATTGTGGAAAGACAGGTATATGTCTCAAAGAGTGTCCCTTCTCTGGAACAGGCTTCCCGTTTATATGAAGCACAGCTCATCCCTAACACTACTCAAATGAAATTGTACCAATAGATGTCAATTTGCAATTTTTTCACTGGTTTGGCACTTAAGCCCCTAAGTGACAGGAGCAGCCTGTTAACACTTGATGTTTACAGGCCTGTTTCATAACTGTAAAATTCCTTGGGGTACTGACACATTTCAGAAATAGTTTGGTACATTTGGGATTAAGCTTGCCTATGCTTAAAATGTCTGTTGGTCTGATAGCCTAGTACCAGCCTATGAACCAATGAACATAACTGACATTGAACAAAATAGTAGTCATTTTATACTGCCTAGTATGCTGTGACAGATTGTTTTAATGGCTATATACAGGAATAGTTTTATGGAGATTTAGTGTTAGCTCCATAATAAAAAAATCTGACATATCTCAAATGTGAAAAGCATTGGGAAGGGTGGGGGGAATGAGAGTTTCTCACTGAGTGAAATATAATATAGAGATAAATATAAATATCCCTACATCACGACTCTGTAAACCCAGCTTAAAAGATGGTGACATCCACCCCAACCCTGGCCCCACAAATCCCACTCTACTAACAACCCAGCCCAATTTAATATCCTAGGAAGCCCAAGCTGCTGAGCGACCCTGGCCCCAGCACCTTTAGCCGTCTCAACACCCGCTCACTGAACTCCATATCCTGTCCTTGGGAATCTGACTCCTCTGACCTGAAGGCTAGGGACCCACTCCAAGCTGGTGTTACAGCATAGCAACTACCATCCTGCTCCCCAAAGTATAAGAAAGGAAGCAAACACCCGCTCACTGAACTCCATATCCTGTCCTTGGGAATCTGACTCCTCTGACCTGAAGGCTAAGGACCCACTCCAAGCTGGTGTTACAGCATAGCAACTACCATCCTGCTCCCCAAAGTATAAGAAAGGAAGCAAACACCCGCTCACTGAACTCCATATCCTGTCCTTGGGAATCTGACTCCTCTGACCTGAAGGCTAAGGACCCACTCCAAGCTGGTGTTACAGCATAGCAACTACCATCCTGCTCCCCAAAGTATAAGAAAGGAAGCAAAACTTTTCTATCAAGCACCCGCTCACCGAACTCCGTATCCTGTCCTTGGGAATCTGACTCCTCTGACCTGAAGGCTAAAGATCCACTCCAAGCTGGTGTTACAGCATAGCAACTACCATCCTGCTCCCCAAAGTATAAGAAAGGAAGCAAACACCCGCTCACTGAACTCCATATCCTGTCCTTGGGAATCTGACTCCTCTGACCTGAAGGCTAAGGACCCACTCCAAGCTGGTGTTACAGCATAGCAACTACCATCCTGCTCCCCAAAGTATAAGAAAGGAAGCAAACACCCGCTCACTGAACTCCATATCCTGTCCTTGGGAATCTGACTCCTCTGACCTGAAGGCTAAGGACCCACTCCAAGCTGGTGTTACAGCATAGCAACTACCATCCTGCTCCCCAAAGTATAAGAAAGGAAGCAAACACCTGCTCACTGAACTCCGTATCCTGTCCTTGGGAATCTGACTCCTCTGACCTGAAGGCTAAGGACCCACTCCAAGCTGGTGTTACAGCATAGCAACTACCATCCTGCTCCCCAAAGTATAAGAAAGGAAGCAAAGTATGTTGGTATCCTAAACCTGCTAGTCCAGTCTAGTATTGCTACAACTAATTGAAGGTGACTAATAGGTCGCTTTAAGCCAGGATAGCCAGCAGCCTTTCCAGTGTAGACTGTGTAGCTTTCCTCTGTACACACACTGTACCTTACTTCTAGCCCATTAATCTTTATCCCTAGCCTGTCCTCTCAGAATCTCCACTGTTATTTTAGAGTATTACCACTAGGTGGCACCCTCTCCAAGCTTTTTTTCTCCCCTCTCAGCTTGCCTGCTACCTCAACTATTTATCCCTTTTTTATCCTCTGGCCCAAGCTTCATGGTTACATATTCTCCACTTCTTCTCTGTGACTACTCTAGTACACACCACTTCATCCTGCTATAAATATATTTTACTGACTAACCCCTCCCCCATACTTATCCCACTTCTACCCTATTTCTCTTTTCTTACCTCTTTTACTACCCTACCTTACAGCATACGCTCTTTTACTGATTGTTTTTCTCAACATTCTGTCCTCTCTTGTCTCTGCCTAATTACTCCCATTATTTTATACTCTTTATATTTATATCTACCTCAGTGCACTATTTCTCTGCCTTACCCTACTGTTGGTCCTGCCTTGCTCACCTCTACACACCTCTGTCAGCCTGTTCATTTTTTCTTTTATCTACTACCCTTCCCCCTTCACAGTAGCTCTAGCCCCTCCCATCCTTTTACCTACTTCCAGGTCTCCTCACCTCTCCCTACCTCATTTCCCCTCCCATGTCTATAAAGTCCAATGTTTCTGGCTGGTGCCCTCTCTAATATCCTAGGACGCCCAAGCTGCTGAGCGACCCTGGCCCCAACACCTTTAGCTGTCTCAAGTAAGGAAACTGCAATCTTTGTTACTTATCTGTTCAATCTATGTTACTTATCTGTTCATTTAAACAGCCTCTGTACCTGCTAGATTGTATTGTTTATTTCTGCTTTGTTTCTAGCGTATACTGTTTTTGTGTCTGTTGCTGACGCACTTTTAACTGAATGCTTGTACCACTCCCACGTGGAGAACACTATTCTGTGTGAATTACGTGGGGTAGACCTTCTCCATTGTTGGTCTCCAGTGTGAGTTTTTAAGTAACAACTGGGTTTTTTAGCAATGATTTAAGGTTCTGGTCCACAGTCAATTTGTTTGGAAAGTGAGTAGTAAACCAGTTTTGCACCCACAATTATTATATCTGCAGGATTACAGTGCTTTTATAGCTGATTGAGGATTATACTATTCCTCGTGCTGGTTGATTGCTGCTTAAAAGACTATGTTAAATGTTGGATCGGTTTATTTTACAAATTAACCTATAATAACGCTCCTGAAGCAGAGCAGTTTACACTTACAATCGCCTCCTCCATATAATGCTGGATGGTTGATCGCTATTTTGAGTGATTTAGGTTAAAGGTAGATCAATTTGGTTAATTAATAATTGCAAAATAAACGCTCCTGAAGTGAGCGCTAACACATATAATCGCCTCCTCCACATAAAGCTGGATGGTTGAGTGCTGTTTGTTTTGCAGTATTAAATATTGTTTTTTCAATTTGACAGATGATTCTAACTAGATGCTCCTGAAGTGAGCGGCTAATTTATACTACCTACTCCACAAACCCCTGGATGGCTGAAAGCTGTTTGACTTGTTAATGCTGAATGTTTGGCCTAGTTATTTAATCACTTAATTTAACCTAAACGCTCCTGAATGTGAGCGGTTACACACACAATCGCCTCCTCTACAGAACGCTGCCTAGCATTTACCTCCATTACATTCGAGTAGTGGTTTATACCTCCCACGCTGTGATGCTAGCAAATTGCACCTCATAGTGTTTTATGCTAGTGCTATTTAAATTTGGCCTTTCCCTGCAAATAAATTTAATGTTCTTATATGTGCTTTGAATGGTGTGGAAGCATGTTATTTTTCTTACTCTGTTTTTTGTGGTTACATAAGTAATCATTAGCTTATGTATTCATTTCACTAAATAATTTAATGTTGTTACTGTTGTTGAATGATACTGCTGCTACTTATAACGTATTATCCTGCTCACTTGGTTTGTCTACTGTTAGATAAGGTTTGCCTTTGCCAATATCACAGACATGCTAGAAAGATACAGTTAAATTATTTTATCTTGCAACATATATCTCTGCTGTTGTTATATGTTACTTTACTAGCTGAGCATATGTTTAGAGGTCCTGTACTAAGTCAAATTCTTATCCACTGTACCTGTTCTTCTTCTTTCATATTTTTCTATCAAGCACCCGCTCACTGAACTCCATATCCTGTCCTTGGGAATCTGACTCCTCTGACCTGAAGGCTAAGGACCCACTCCAAGCTGGTGTTACAGCATAGCAACTACCATCCTGCTCCCCAAAGTATAAGAAAGGAAGCAAAGTATGTTGGTATCCTAAACCTGCTAGTCCAGTCTAGTATTGCTACAACTAATTGAAGGTGACTAATAGGTCGCTTTAAGCCAGGATAGCCAGCAGCCTTTCCAGTGTAGACTGTGTAGCTTTCCTCTGTACAAACGCTGTACCTTACTTCTAGCCCATTCATCTTTATCCCTGGCCTGTCCTCTCAGAATCTCCACTGTAATTTTAGAGTTTTACCAATAGGTGGCACCCTCTCCAAGCTTTTTTTCTCCCCTCTCAGCTTGCCTGCTACCTCAACTATTTATCCCTTTTTTATCCTCCTGCCCAAGCTTCATGGTTAAATATTCTCCACTTCTTCTCTGTGACTACTCTAGTACACTCCACCTCAGCTTGCTATAAATATATTTTACTGACTAACCCCCCCATACTTATCCCTCTTCTACCCTATTTCTCTTTACTTACCTCTTTTACTACCCTACCTTACAGCATACGCTCTTTTACTGATTGTTTTTCTCAACATTCTGTCCTCTCTTGTCTCTATTAAGCTCCGTTAAGCCCTCAGTCTCACTCCGCTCCCCTCCCTACCCTCAATTCCCACCCACCCCCAGGTGTCCTACTCTTGTACTTTCTAACCACACCTTTTCCTTTCCCACTACCCAATTCACATTTCCCATCAGCTAATTGCTCTTTCATTTCCCATCTCAAACCACCCCCCTCTTTAATCACCACACCCTCCTATCACTGCACACTCCCAGCCTTTTCACCTCGCTCCCTACCTAGTCACAACATATAACTAATCTTTCCAAATGGCCTATTCAACTATCCCTTTTCAAATTCGATTCTGCTTCATTCTTTTACTACTACCATTACTAAGCTTTACATATTTTCTCTCTTCGTATGAGCACCTATTATATCCACAACCTGACTACCCCAAACAACAAACCAACTCCCAATCCATACCACACCTATATAACCATGCAAACATAACATACTCACCTAGCTACCTACTATCAAAGTATCATAGAACACTACACATTAAATATAATACACAATATTTCAAAAGACTGTTATTTCTCTACAACAAACTCCCTATCCCAAGCCATCTACTACAACTTCTCACAGTAAAGGATGGTGATATTCATCCTAACCCAGGTCCAACTGCAACCCCTATCACTCTTCATTACTTTAATCAGTCTATCAATTCTCCACTTGCAAGACCTTCTAACTCACTCCTACTGGCTCATCTTAACATACATAGCATTAACAACAAAATAACTCAACTCCCTGCTCTCCTAGAAGTGTACGCCTTTGACATTATTTGCCTAACTGAAACATGGCTAAAACCTGCCATCAAAGATAATGAAATTATCCCACCTGGCTATAATATCCTAAGGCTTGACAGAGTAGCTAAGAAAGGTGGTGGTGTGGCTATTCTATTTAAATCAGGCTTTCAACTAACCACTTATAACTGTAACATACCACTGGACTCCAAAACAGAAATTCTCATTACTAAACTTGAACTTAACAATGCTAAATCAATCTATATCATCTGTATGTATCTGCCCCCTGGAAATAACATAGCCACCTTGGAAAATATCCTCTGCTGGCTATCCCAGCACCTACCTCAAGAAACCATTATCCTAGGCGATATGAATTTAGACTGGAATACCTATTGTAGTAGCCTCCCTACCACTCACATAAACCTATATGGTTTCTCCCAGACCATTACCTCCCCCACCAGAATAAATAAATCTAACAAGAAAGCTAAGACACTAGATTGGATTCTAACCAACAATCATACTCACTACTATGACTCTGGAACCCTCCCTGATGACATCAGTGACCACTCACTCACCTATATCATTAGACATAAAACCAACACCCCTAACCCAACCTCTACCAGACATATTAGATCCAAAAAGAAATTTAACCCTGATCTATTCAAAATTGAACTTACAGCTTGCAACTGGGCTCCCTTAAAACATCTTCCTTTAGATTAAGCTGTTAACTTTTTTAACTCTACCTTCCTTGCCATCCTTAACCACCATGCTCCAACCAGATCTATAAGAATTAAGGCCAAGCCTGCCCCATGGCTTTCCAGCGAAACCAAACACAAAATTCACATCAGAAATAAATACTGGGCCAAATGGAGAATGACAAAAAACACCACTGACCAACTAACATTTAGAAAGCTAAGAAATGACACTAAAAAGGCCATACTCTCTGATAAGCAAAACTACTACTTACAATATCAACAACCTAATCACAACAACCCACAGCAATTCTGGGCCAGCATCAAGCAATTACTGCACCCAGGTAAATCTACTACACCAAACCCTCAAAATACAGACTTGAACAATCCAATCCAAACAGCTAATACCTTCAATACCTTTTTTACAGATACTATCCAATTACTAGCCAGGCAACTAACACCTAATACCTTCACAATACCCTCATACTCCTCAACCCCACCACCCTCTTTTAATTTCAAACATGTTACAACCTCATTTATTCAAACCCTTTTGAATAAACTGAAACCATGCTCTCCTTCTGCAGACCTACTGCCTTCTGAATATCTACAGATATCATCCAAGGCCATAGCCTATCCTATTGCTATATTGATAAATAGATCAATTACTGAAGGTTACATCCCCACTATATGGAAAATCTCCCACATAATCCCCCTACATAAAGGAGGACATTCCACAGAAATATCAAACTATTGCCCCATTGCCCTACTTTCTCCCCTAGCTAAAATTATGGAGAAGTGTATCCATAAGCAACTATTCCACCATCTAACTGAAAATAACTTACTTTCCAACTGTCAACATGGTTTCAGACCCTCACACAGCACTACCACTGCCCTCTTGTCTTTCACTGACTATATTAGCAGGCACCGAAACCTGAATAACCTTTCTTCTGCTCTATTCATCGACCTGTCCAAAGCATTCGACATGGTAAACCACCAAATTCTCTTAAATGTCCTGAAATCTCTCTCATTAGACCCATTTTCCATAAAATGGTTCCAATCCTACCTTGACAACTGACAACAAGCAGTACTTTGGCAAAACACTTTATCCACCCTTACCTTAGGAGTCCCTCAGGGACCCAAACTTGGACCTCTTCTTTTCTCTATATTTATTAATGACCTTCATCTAGCTATCCCACAAGCCATCTGCATACAATATGCTGATGACTCAACCTATTATGTTCAGCAACATCATCCCATGACCTTCATGCTCTCACCCAAAAAGTATTCAACATAGTTGAACAATGGTTCTCTCAGCATTGCCTCCTCTTAAACCCTAAAAAAACTTCTCCTCTTCATGTCTACTCATAAGTCCTCCCCTCTCCAATTCTCAGTAACATCTACCAATGATACTATTATATCTCCTGACTCTACCACCAAACTACTCGGTGTCACCATTGACAATAATATATTATGTTACAAACTCTGTACTGTTAATTACTTAATACCATTGTTGATGAGTTTTATTTCCTTTTTAAAGTTGCTATTTTTATTAGTATATTGATATTTTTTTCTGTGTTGTACTATTGTATTTAGACCATGTCTTGGAGCTTATCTCCCTGGGCCTCTACTGAAAAAGGACATGTATCCAGCTAGACTAGCCCGGTCAACAAATGTAAAATAAAAATAAAATCTTCCCAACTCTTTCCTAATAGGACACCTGAATATCCGAAGCATTGATAACAAAATAACCCATCTCCATGCCCTCCTTGATACCCATAACTTTGACATCCTCTGTCTAACAGAAACATGGTTAAAACCAACAACCAAAGACAATGAAATCATTCCACAAGGCTAAAATATACTTAGGCTAGACCGTATAAAACGTAAGCATGGTGGAGTTGCAATCTTATTCAAAGAGGGACTTCAAATCTCCACTTTACCATTTGACCCACCTAAAAATAGCAAGGCTGAGGTACTTATTACCAAATTCCAGACTAACAAGAACAAATCCCTATATATCATTTGCATCTACCTTCCACCTGGTAATAATATTAGTCACGATAAAGAATATACTAAGCCAGGTGTCCTCCACATACCCCAGGAAACTATTATACTTGGTGATTTTAATACTGATTGGACAACTATCAAAGCTGATACTCCCTCGTCCCTAATCAACCTTCATGGATTCAGTCAAACTATAACCTCCACTACCAGAATCAACAAACCAAACAAAAGAGAGCATACTAGACTGGATTCTTATAAATAGTCAACAACAAAGGTACAATGTTGGAACTCTACCCGATATTAGTGATCATACTTTAACCTATATCCTTAGGCATAAAATGATATTTCAAATCCCCCCATTTATAGAATCATACATACCAACAAACATTTCAACCCAACATTATTCCAAAATGAACTAAATGCTTATGACTGGAACCCTTTAAAAATTCTACCACTTGAACAAGGCATTGACTACCTAAACTCTAAATTTCTATCTATCCTTGATAAGCATGCACCCAAAATGACCATCAAAATGAAAGCCAAACCAGCCCCCTGGCTTTTCAAAGAAACCAAACAAAAAAATCTTACTTAGAAATAAATCCTGGGCAAAGTGGAGGCTAACAAAATGCTTCTGAGCAACTACTGTTTAAGCAACTGAGAAATAGTACAAAAGGCAATACTATCCGACAAAAAAAAACTGCTACTATAAACTACAACAAAACCACAAAAATAACCCCAGAGTTTTGGTCTAGTATAAATAAACTCCTTTCCCCAGGACACTCTCAGGCCAGCCCACTTCCAGCAGACCCAAACACCCCAAGCAAACAGCCAATGTCTTTAATTCCTTCTTTACGGAAACCATACAAACACTAGCAAGCCAACTTACTCTAGACATTTCAAACCTTGCCACTTCCACAGCTAGTACTCTACCTGCTTTCTCAATACAACCAGTCTCTACCACTCTTGCCTTCAAACTCATCCAAAAACTGAAACCATGTCTCCTTCTGCAGACCTACTGCCTTCTGAATATCTACAGATATCATCCAAGGCCATAGCCTATCCTATTGCTATATTGATAAATAGATCAATTACTGAAGGTTACATCCCCACTATATGGAAAATCTCCCACATAATCCCCCTACATAAAGGAGGACATTCCACAGAAATATCAAACTATTGCCCCATTGCCCTACTTTCTCCCCTAGCTAAAATTATGGAGAAGTGTATCCATAAGCAACTATTCCACCATCTAACTGAAAATAACTTACTTTCCAACTGTCAACATGGTTTCAGACCCTCACACAGCACTACCACTGCCCTCTTGTCTTTCACTGACTATATTAGCAGGCACCGAAACCTGAATAACCTTTCTTCTGCTCTATTCATCGACCTGTCCAAAGCATTCGACATGGTAAACCACCAAATTCTCTTAAATGTCCTGAAATCTCTCTCATTAGACCCATTTTCCATAAAATGGTTCCAATCCTACCTTGACAACTGACAACAAGCAGTACTTTGGCAAAACACTTTATCCACCCTTACCTTAGGAGTCCCTCAGGGACCCATACTTGGACCTCTTCTTTTCTCTATATTTATTAATGACCTTCATCTAGCTATCCCACAAGCCATCTGCATACAATATGCTGATGACTCAACCCTATTATGTTCAGCAACATCATCCCATGACCTTCATGCTCTCACCCAAAAAGTATTCAACATAGTTGAACAATGGTTCTCTCAGCATTGCCTCCTCTTAAACCCTAAAAAAAAAAAAACTTCTCCTCTTCATGTCTACTCATAAGTCCTCCCCTCTCCAATTCTCAGTAACATCTACCAATGATACTATTATATCTCCTGACTCTACCACCAAACTACTCGGTGTCACCATTGACAATAATATATTATGTTACAAACTCTGTACTGTTAATTACTTAATACCATTGTTGATGAGTTTTATTTCCTTTTTAAAGTTGCTATTTTTATTAGTATATTGATATTTTTTTCTGTGTTGTACTATTGTATTTAGACCATGTCTTGGAGCTTATCTCCCTGGGCCTCTACTGAAAAAGGACATGTATCCAGCTAGACTAGCCCGTCAACAAATGTAAAATAAAATAAAATCTTCCCAACTCTTTCCTAATAGGACACCTGAATATCCGAAGCATTGATAACAAAATAACCCATCTCCATGCCCTCCTTGATACCCATAACTTTGACATCCTCTGTCTAACAGAAACATGGTTAAAACCAACAACCAAAGACAATGAAATCATTCCACAAGGCTAAAATATACTTAGGCTAGACCGTATAAAACGTAAGCATGGTGGAGTTGCAATCTTATTCAAAGAGGGACTTCAAATCTCCACTTTACCATTTGACCCACCTAAAAATAGCAAGGCTGAGGTACTTATTACCAAATTCCAGACTAACAAGAACAAATCCCTATATATCATTTGCATCTACCTTCCACCTGGTAATAATATTAGTACGATAAAGAATATACTAAGCCAGGTGTCCTCCACATACCCCCAGGAAACTATTATACTTGGTGATTTTAATACTGATTGGACAACTATCAAAGCTGATAATCCCTCGTCCCTAATCAACCTTCATGGATTCAGTCAAACTATAACCTTCACTACCAGAATCAACAAACCAAACAAAAAAGAGAGCATACTAGACTGGATTCTTATAAATAGTCAACAACAAAGGTACAATGTTGGAACTCTACCCGACGATATTAGTGATCATACTTTAACCTATATCCTTAGGCATAAAAATGATATTTCAAATCCCCCCATTTATAGAATCATACATACCAACAAACATTTCAACCCAACATTATTCCAAAATGAACTAAATGCTTATGACTGGAACCCTTTAAAAATTCTACCACTTGAACAAGCCATTGACTACCTAAACTCTAAATTTCTATCTATCCTTGATAAGCATGCACCCAAAATGACCATCAAAATGAAAGCCAAACCAGCCCCCTGGCTTTTCAAAGAAACCAAACAAAAAAATCTTACTTAGAAATAAATCCTGGGCAAAGTGGAGAGCTAACAAAAATACTTCTGAGCAACTACTGTTTAAGCAACTGAGAAATAGTACAAAAAAGGCAATACTATCCGACAAAAAAAACTGCTACTATAAACTACAACAAAACCACAAAAATAACCCCCAGAAGTTTTGGTCTAGTATAAATAAACTCCTTTCCCCAGGACACTCTCAGACGCCAGCCCCACTTCCAGCAGACCCAAACACCCCCCCCCCCCCCAGCAAACAGCCAATGTCTTTAATTCCTTCTTTACGGAAACCATACAAACACTAGCAAGCCAACTTACTCTAGACATTTCAAACCTTGCCACTTCCACAACTAGTACTCTACCTGCTTTCTCAATACAACCAGTCTCTACCACTCTTACCTTCAAACTCATCCAAAAACGTAAGCCCTGTACCCCTTCTGCTGACCAGCTACCTTCTGAATACCTCCAAAAAGCAGCCAAAGTAATTTTTTATCCTATATCCATCCTCATAAATAGAACCATTAAGGAAGGGAATGTTCCTAACATCTGGAAAATCTCCCATATCATTCCCCTTCACAAAGGTGGAAACTCAAACGACTACTCTAACTATCGGCCAATAGCACTTTTATCTCCCTTAACTAAAATTATGGAAAAATGTGTTCATCATCAACTGTTAAACCATCTAACTCAAAATAACATGATAGCTAAATGCCAACATGGTTTTAGGCCATCCCATAGTACCATGACAGCCCTGCTATCCTTTACAGATGTTATAAATAGAAATCGCAATAACAGCAACCTCTCATCTGCTCTCTTTATTGACCTCTCCAAAGCTTTTGACATGGTTAACCATGCCCTTCTTATCAACATTCTTGAATCCTTCATCCTTGACTCTTTAGCAACTAAATGGTTCAGGTCCTACCTAACCAATAGACAACAAGCAGTTCTTTGGACAGATAATATATCATCTATTCTACCTGTCACCCTGGGAGTCCCTCAGGGCTCTATTCTAGGTCCACTTCTAAATTCTGCAGTTCTGCACTATAGTGCGGTCTCGGAGTTGGTATATTGAAAGAGTGAGGTGTGTGGGGGCTGCAGCCCCCCACATGGGAGGTGCAGGGGGGCATGCAAGGATTTATCTTACTTTTAAGTTTTTTTTTTTTTTAATGTGTTCGAACATCTGCAAGTTTGACTATATGGTTTCGACCACATAATAGGAACCCGTGCCTTAGGACATCTGACAATTTGGGGCTAAGCTGTTCAATGGGCTCCTCCATAACATTCTACTAGCTATGAACCTACGAGATGTCAATCATATCTGAGTACAGCCTGACATGCTCATTTTTCTCATTCCTAATTTTTGTCACATGTAAGACTTTTTCATTTTAGAGCACTAATTGCCCAATTTTCTGAAATTTCACATATTATTCATGAGAGTGATGACAGCAATGAATGCATTAATACACAAACTGGCTTGTGATGTGTCACTTCTCTGGCATCTAAGGTTTTTAAGTTTGTTTTTCCTAAAAAAAGTGTTTACTTAACACTGATTTGAGGTATGTGCAACCTTACTATAATGAGATGCATATGCACTGTGAGTATTCATAGATTAGTACTAAGCTAACTGCCCTTGCGAGCCATTTTAAGCCTAAACAATTACCCCTTGTGAGACTCAAATCCTACATCTTGTATTTGTCAGACAAATACCACAACCACTAGGCCACCCTCCCAGTATTGTAGTCATTTATAGATAAACAACTTAGCTAAAAGGAAAATGAAGTAAAAATTCTACAAAATCCCATAGCTAGTATTACTTGTGCTTCATTTGAGCAGAGTAACAGTCCTATTAAGAATGCTTCCCAACATAAATAGGGGTGCATAGGATCTGTCTAGTCACTCAATGATCTTTTTAGTAATGTATGCATGACTGAATTGCAGCAAACAGAGGTTGTAATAAATTCTCCTTATTCAGTATGCAAAAACAGTATAGCAATAACCCTTTGACATGGATTTGGTATATTGAAGATTCACCCACAGTTGGTGTGGTTTAATCATCAGGGTGAACCCCGAGTAATTAAATAAAGCCAACCATGGGCAAATCTTCAATATACCACATCACTGCATCGGTCATCACTATTATACAATGACATTATTTAAGAGAAAAAAATAATTTTCTTAAATAATATCTTTGCATAATAGCTCCATGGTGTTCTTCCAGTTCTGCTGCATATCCTCTGCTTTTTTTGATGTACTGTGCATGCATATGGGACTTGCATTCCTACACTTACTCAGTACATAAGTGCTTTGAAAAGGAAGCAATGGAGAAAGGTAGGTCTCTGTTGTTCCCTCTTAAAAAAAAAAAAAAAGGTCTCAGACACTTTATGGGTAGAAGAGAGACAGAATGGAGGAAATACAAGGAAAACCAGGTATGCTTCTTTAATTTTGAATAAAGAGAAATCTTGATGAGTGGATGGGTAATAAAAAGTTCACCCTGAGGATCACTTCAGTGGCTCTACTTAATAGAGGCACTGGGAACTAATGTCGGGTGGCACAATGCCAGGGCACTTCTATGGGCTAGGCTTGTAAAGGCTCCAGGGCCATTAGCTTAGTGCACACCTATGAACCTATGAACCTATGAATAACATACTTGATTTTCCTAGTATTTACTCCATCCTGTCTCTCTTGTATGTCCAGACTGTCCAAATTTCTAGTTTTACTTATTTATTTTTGTTTAAAAATATTAAAAGTTACAGTATCTACCAATGGAAGAAAGTCCAGACGGCAGGACCTTTTTCCATTAGTATATGCTCAGAGTTACAATGGGCATGCTCATTGGTCTGACCAATCAGTGTGCTACTTTCTGAATGCTAATGGCCAGTCATTGTATAATATGCATTTAAATACACTGTAATATGAGAAACAGGATATTAAAACTCTTTCTACCCATGGGAGTAAGATAAAAGACAAGAGAGGGAGAGAGAGAGTTAAAAATAAAATTTAGATTAACAGACTCCATGAAGTGATCACTGCACTGGGGTGTTTTTGGCACATTATATCCCATACTTCTAAAATATGAAGAATTTCGAGTAGTATCTCAGTATTTTTGTATTTTACTTTATTAGAATTTTCCAGATACAGCTCCAGTCATATATAAGCACATTTGTTTAAGGTGACATTATTCTGAATACTACTCTAGATCACCCATAGGATTGCCATCCATGAAAATAAAAAAAAAAAAGTTTTATACATTTTTTATGTTGAGTTTTGATGTATCCAGTTCAATGTTGTGCATATGTTGACTGTTTCTGCAGATGACAATTTGATATAGATCCATAAGAGGTCTAGCCCTCAACATGGAGTGGAAATGGGCTTGATCCCTACAAATAAAGTGTTTTTTTTTATTGTTTTCACTGTTTTGAATTTCAGTCATTTAGTATCTATGTATGTGTGTATATATATATATATATATATATATATATATATATATATATATATATATATATATATATATATATATATATATATATATATATATATATATATATATATATATATATATATATATATATATACATAATATATAATATATATAAGTGTGATAGAACAGCATTACTGAGCGGTTCTATAGCAGACAGTTTAAGGGATGCACATGACGTGACTATACCGCTGCACAGCATACAGTTCTGAGACTGCAGAATATATGACCAATGGTTTAGGAAATGCTTGAAGTATGATACAACAATTCTATTATAAGCAGTTAAATGAACACACAAGGTATAATATATTAGACAGTTCGTGGACCCTACAAGGCATGACAGATCAGTTCTATGGTAGACAGCTTAGGGATCATACAATGTGTAGTGAAACAGTTCTATGGTAGATGCTTTAGAGATTGTGCTATTTATTGCTGAATAGTTTTTTTGGGATAGGAATTTCACAGAGTTTGACAAAAATCTTCTGTGGTAGAAAGTTTAGGAATAAGACACGGTATTACAGAACAGTTCTGTAGTACGAGGATTAGGAACTGTACAATCTAGGAAAAACAGTTTTATAGTAGATAGTTTAGAAATGACACATTGTGCAACAGAACAACTCTTTTTTTCCTTCTGGCTATGGTTCCCTCCAAAGCCTCTTCCTCTAGTGTCTTTGCCATGGGGGCACCCCTGACATATCCTTTCTTCTGGCAGGAGCTTTCATTTGGGAGGAAAAGGACCGCTAGGTGAAAATGGGCTATACCATCCCTGTACAAGGAGATGGGTGATGGACTCGGGATCATATTAGTGTAGTTAAGTGGCTTTTTCTGTATGCCTTGTTCCTTACAATCGATATCCCAACATCAGCATCTAACAGACCAGATGATGAATAGTTTATTGAGTGCATGTCCCACATTGGCCTTATAGGACAGCAAACACTGCACTTTCTTCAACCAAATAAGCATTAGTTCATCTCCTTGTGGTCTGGCTTCCCCTAGTGCCACGCTAGAATGACTTGGACAGGCCTCCCACTCTCACTCTCAGGACAGACGTGACCATGCTCCCTTCAAGTACAGTCAGATGCCCAAGCTAATTGAACTTGGGTCAAGTAGGTTGTAGTTAGGCCTTTATCTTTCTGTGTAACTGTACTGACTCAATAAAACATTCTATGTTACAGAGTTTAGATACTGCACAAGGTGTCAGAGAGCAGTCATACAGTAGGCAGTTTAGACAATGTATAAAGTGGGACAGAATAGTTCCTAGGCAAATAGTTTAGGGGTTATTGAGGTATGACAGAGTAGTTCTACAGCAGACCATTCAGGAACTGGATAACTTGTGAAAGAACAGTTTTACAACAGTTTAGATAGAGTACAAGGTATGACAGAACAGTTCTATAGCTTGCATAAGATATGACTGAAAAGTTCTGTCTATTGCATAAGGTATGACAACAGTTTGACAGCACAAAGTCCTGGAACTGCATATGTTATGACATATTACTTCTACTGCAGAAATTTTATTGATTGCACAAGGTATGGCGCAAGCATCTATGACAGACAGTTTGTTTATTGCCCATTTATGACAGAATACTGATACAGTAGAAGATCTGACAGAGCATTTCTCTGGTAGACAGTCTAAGGATTTGGCTAAGCATTATGGAACAGTTACTACTTAGTTATTTATTATTTATTTATTATTACTTATTATATTATTATTATATTATATTATATTATATTATATTATTATTATTATTATTATTATTATTATTATTATATTATATTATTTTATTATGTATTATTACTTAGTTCGGCTACCAGTGCAGTGATGACATGTTTGACAGAAGGAATTGATTTTCCTGCTATTATTATATCAAAACAGAATTATTTCACAAAGAAGGATATTAGAATAAAGTTTTACACGTATTAAACGTTATGAAATTACAACAACACATCTCTTCCATCTATGATGGCAGTATATGCACAATACTTAAATCTTCCTTCTAGTAGTACCTAAATATAACCGGGCTGATGCAGTTTCAAAATTCTTTCAAAATAAGGAATAAAAAGAAGAAAACTGCCAAGTGGAAGTCATGGAGCAAATATAGACAGAGACTACAAGCCAAAACTCGCAATGAAAAGAAATAAACAGCCAAGTATTTGTATGTCTCACCATGTAATGAAATAAATCAATATTTCAACAAGATGTCAGAATCAGTAAACAAGGAGAATGCACGGGCATATAACCATGAGCCCCCACTACAGCAGATACTTACAAAATTGACATCCATTGATAATAAGCTGAACAACTACATGACTCTAACTGTAAGTCAGCATGAGGAGATGGAACAGGCTCTCAAGCAACACTTATAGGTAGTTCCAGATCTAAGGAGAGAAACTAACTAAACACAACCGCATCAGAATAGAAGAACTGGAAATGAAAATAAATTATATACAGGACGAGGAATGCAGAAAAAACACTGTGATTCCTAGGCGTTTGGGAAAAAAAGAAGGCAGATATCCTGGGGCATTCATGTAAGCTTACTAGTGGGGTGGTCTGGATTATTAAAGCAATAGGTGCAGACTGAGAGAGCACCCTGACTATATTCACCAAGAACACAAGCTAATAAAGCTGACCTGTGGCAGGTGTACTGCAGTTCTCAATACATGATCGAAAGGAAAGGATATTAGACAAGTTATAGTAACCAGGAAAAACTCTACTTTTTAATGACTAGAGAGAATATGTAGAACAGGACAACAGTGCTAATACCAGGAGAAAACAGAATAGATTTATTCCAAGCAATCCATCTGTGCAAGGAAATAAATAAATAAATAAATAAATAAATAATAAAGTTCAAACTGCTGTACCCAGCATTTTTAAGGCTCTATACCCTGGTGGGAGTGCAACTCTAGTGAAGGGGTTCATGTGCAGGTCGGTAAAGACAGCAAAATCATTCCCATTGGCCATGCAGAGAAAAAAAATAAGAATTTGCAATAAGCAGAAACAAGAAAGACTTAGATAAAAGGAAACTGCTTGAGAGAACAGTGCAACCACTTGACATGACTAATAAAAGGGGGCTAAAGGTTTCTTTATTTGGAATAAGTGAACAAACAGCAGGCACAAAAATAAATTGAAATAAAAGTAGGACTGACAAATGGGGAGGGCTGAAACATTACGGCACATGCAAGAGTAAGAAGAGTGTCTACACTCCCCCCTGCTGGGGTCACCCCATGAAGATGATACTTACCTAGAATGCAGTGTGACTGCAGATTGACACATCCTGGCATTAAAGAGTTAAAGACTGAACACAAAATTATACATAATTGGTTTAGTAAGTTGAAGTGATTGTTTACTATTGACTTCTTGTTATTGTAAAATTTAATTGGTTGATAGTGGAAATTTTAAAAATTTGCATTTTCATGATAAATTACAAGAAAATACTCTATCACTTTGATTACCTAAGCAGTTACCTCCACGTCTGCAAGCCTCTCCTTTCTCAGAATTTTTTGTATCTTAACAGAAACTCCACAAAGTATAATATTAATAGAAGTGTAAAAGTTAGGAATGGGGCAGGTTGCCAAAGATGGATAAGATGGCAATTTAACATAAACTGCAATTAAAAGAGTGGAGCTGCAAATGACAAATATGCAAAGCAGAAAGATCTGCAATAAAAGAATACCAGGAAGATGATGTTTTATACATTATCACCACTCACAATGGATTTAAAAAAATCATACTAAGTGTTTTGGAAAAAAACTGAAATGTGTTATTACCTGATAAACAGCTAACTAGTATCATTCTTAGATATGTTGTACATTCATATAACAGTGCAAGACACACACACACACACACACACACACACACACACATATATATATATATATATATATATATATATATATATATATATTAACTAAGAATATACTAGAAAAAAGTCATTTTTGGTAAACTCAATGTGCTTGGACACTGGGTCCAAGTTAGGATTTTTTTTGTACATAAATGGAATAGATGTAGTTTGATGAGTTTTCATAATAGTCATATGACAAATATTACTTATGGAAGTAAATGTATATTGCCTCAGTGGTATATTCCTAAAAACAAAAATCCAGGAGAACATAAGATTGCTAGTGCAGTTTCCATGCATGTGAATCAATATCATGAAGAGGATTAATGTTACTTAAAATAGAGACTGTTCTTTGTAGTGAAATTTCAAGGGAGAGTTGAATCACTTTCTACATAAACAGGAAGCAATATACATTGTTAAGCTTACAACACTGCCTTCATTAGGACTGGATTCTGAAGTGAATTGATCTTTTTTGCTATGAGTGGCAAAGGGTCGTTTTAATTGAACAGACTGATGGGTAATTGCACGGGATAAATTAGATACTTACTTTAAGGTGCTGTTGCTAAATCATCAGCGTTATGAAATAAACTTGGTTTGCACTGTCTACATTGTTTATTATTCTGTATTATTTTTATGCAGGCTAATCAAACATGGGTTGATACTATTTGCTCTGCTTTTGATTATAAGTAAATCAGGCAAAGACAGGTAAGGTTACTACTATTTACATGAAAGCTTTGATAAATGGCAGTTAGAATTATTGATATTAATAGGGAATTAGTGATGTTTGGAGGGGTATGTCAGACTTAATTTGCATTTTATCTTGGGAAAAAAGATGGATTGTTGTTGATTGAAGTAGCTTATAGACTTCTTGCATGTTGACATCGGAAGAGATTACAGAATTTGGAAAAGTATTAATCTCAGCAAGTACTTAGATTTTGTTAGAGAAATTACAGATGGTTATGGGAAAGGAAGACTATAGCTTTCTCCTAAATATTGATATCAAGCTGCTTTTCAATGGTGCAAAGTGTCTCTAGCACTATACTGAACTCTAGAAGGACTTGAAAGAACACAGGATATCATTGAAAATCATACACACATTTCCTTATTTCCTTCAAAGTGATGTGGTTTTACTGATCTACTGATCTGACTAATTCTACAAACAAACACCTGATTAGATATGGTAATACAACACAAATTCTTCAGAGTCATCTACTTCTAACCTTTCATTAGAAAATGGATCGCCACCTGTTAAGGGGACCACACAGCAAAGGCAAAATAATTACATATGCAGTACAAGACATTGCTTTGCTAGTTTATTCCTGACATTGCTGCCCCCACAATGAGTTTTATCATGAGTTTGTAAAAAGTTTAAATGACTGGAAAAAAGTGCTTACTTGCCTTACAGCAGTCAGCCACTTTTCATAAATGGAATAATTAAAGGCTATTATCCTTAGCCAAATCAATTGCTCACCAAATTTGACTTCAATGAATTCCTTTCAAGATTTGAAACATGAATTGCTTAGTCTTACTGACAAAAACGAACTAGCAAGGAATAAAAAAAAAAGTTTGCTGGGCTTGAGCAAATAGTTACAGAGGCCAGATGTTACGGATTACAATTTACAAGATTACCTGAGTGTTGGAACTAGATTCAAAGGCCAGAACATTCTATATACAGACTAAATTCTGAACTTTTTAAAACTGATACATCCTCGGTTCAGAAGTTGTGCATAGGAGCTCCTAAACCCATGTTAGCAGGTCAATAACAGCATCGTTTTGTTCAATGGTTGATAAAAATAAGATACTAGAAGCCATCATTAAAATGAAACAAGCTATGTCTTATCAGGTCACTATATTCGTTATCAAAACTATCTTATAGAAATTGTGACTGTAGGAAGTACCTTTGATAACAGTCTGTAAAAGCTGTGGCAACAAGACAACTCAGCAAGATTTCTTTTTTCAGCTAAATTAGAGCTTAAACACAGTGCCCTTACCCTAACCTTTGATTTTCCAAAAGAAGCTGAAATTAAGCCAAGTCTTTTGAAAAAAAGAGGGCTCTGCTATGAAGTAGAACACCAAGTTTCAAAAAATGGCCTTTTTATTTTTGTTCTTCATTTTATTATTCTTTCTTTGGTAATTAATTCATCATCTTTCCTTTTTTCTTAATTCTTACAAATTAATTTTTGGGGATCTTCATGCTGTCTTGTGAATATTCTAGACTTCTTAGATAGGTTAGATTACGTAAAAGCAAATAAATATATGATAAATCAACATTAATAAAATCAACCACTATATAAAAACTATCCTGTTAAAATATCTATAATACTTACCATTTTATACTATTAACAGTCAAGACCTATGCGTGAAGAAAGAAATAACATTTTGTTAAATAGAATGAGTTTTATAATCCATTCTCTTCCCAGACTACCACAATTGCAGTTCAACAAGAGGTACAGTTACGATATACTAAGACAATATTTTATGAATGTCCTTGCAGAATGCAAAACTGGCCTAGGGGCTCTTCTTCTATTAGCCCGTTGACCCTTTTCTTCCTCCATGGATAAAAGTGCTATCCAGCCCATTTACTCCCTGTGGGGGAGTGTGTCAAGTGTTATAGGGTGGGTCAGTTTGTAGACCTTGCAGGCTATCATATCTCCACCCCCTCAGCAGCATGTGTCCAGTGATATAGCTACTCTTCGGAAATACATGCATGCTATTGTGAATGTGCAGCTTCCCAACAAAGTGGAGTGCTGCTCTGGGACATATGTACACTTGATTTCTTGCTGTAGGTGATAAACTAGGACTTCTGTAGGTCTTCATTACAGCAGTGAACTGAACTGTCTTCCTTCAACAAGAATGGATAAGTTGGCATTGGCCACTCAATCCCATCATACTCTGTGCTGGTCATCAATCACAGAACAATTAGGGCACATATGGGGGTTTCTCATTCCATGCCACTGGTCTTGGTCTGGAAGAAAAAGTAGTCATTCAAGGATTTAAGTTTCTAGGAGGATCTAGGTGACAGAAGTTTGCTATTAAAGTTGCATTTATCAAACTTTATTTTCTCAATAGCATCAGAATGTACTCCTTTCAAAAATATTTGTTATATCAAATGTATTGAGGTATTATAAACCCAAAATAGAAGGATGTAAATCAAATGTCAGTATACACCATAACCCATTTACATGTAAATCTAGATTTACAAGCTTTTTAAATAACAAGAATTGTTCTAAGAGGCTTAAACATTTCTTAAGGCTTTATGACTTGGAAAATGTAAGCTAATTCTGGTATTCAGAGTATATAAGCAATACATGAAGTACTTCTGCAGAATGTGTGTTATTTTTTTACACAATCATGTCCTCTTAAGAAGAGCATGTTTGGGTAACTGCTTTGCTTAGATTTTGGATCACTCCACTCTTCAGTCTGTAAAGACATACTGTGGCACTTACTCAGGACTCAAAACACAATAGCTAAAACATTTAAACGTTACCATAATACCCAGGAGCGGCCTTAGGTCAACTGGTGCCCTAGGCAAAAGGGCTCCATGGTGCCCCCCACCACACCACCTGGTGCCCACATCCTTGTCTACCTGCACCAAATAAATACTGGAAAAGCGCCCTCTAGAGGCGCCCTAGGGCAACACCCGCAGTTGGCCTATGCCTAATATATCAAAGTATAAAAAGAAATCACAAAATACACTAAAGTAATCCTTTCTGCAGGTCAGCTGAGCACTCGACACTCTTGATGTTTGGGTTATGCCCCATACACTCTGAATCTTTTTTTATGCTACTCCCAAGGTTACACAAACTTAGGGAAAAAATAGAAAATTAAAAAAAAAAGTTTACCTTTTGTATTTTCTTAAGTTCACATGACCTTAGAGACTACATTACAGTACCCACAATAAATCACAGTTTGACATACTGAAAAATTGTTAACATGAGCATGCGGTTAAACATGTATGACATTTTTTAGTGTCACGAAAATTGTAACTGACAATCTGTGCTGCACCCCCAAGGACATTAACAAAAAGAAAAGAAAATGGAACTTTTCCCATTCCTGCAACTCACACAGCCTCAGAGACTGCTTTACACCAAGAGCAGCAGAGCATGATTGTAATGATGTCTGACATATTAAAATATACCACAATGAGCACTCATTAAATATGTATGACATATCGAATGCTGAGAAAATAGCAACTGACAAACTGTGCTCCACCAGACACTTTCAGCTATATTTCCTTAATGAGTATACTATATACTCTCTACTACAAGCTTTAAGATACTATCCGTGCCAAGACCATTTTATTGCCAGACGTTTTGAAGTTTTGGAAGATTAATACAAATAATCCTGAATATTTGAAACTAATACTTCACCTCAGCTCCTTTCGCAAGGCAAACAAAATAAAGTATTATTTAGGAAAGGAATTTAAGTCCTGAAAGAAAATTAAACACATGGCATCAATTGTTAGAGGCACTTGCAATAACTATACTAAAATTAATTCTAAATCACAAGCTTCTATTTAAGTTAAAGATCACATCTATTGTAGTAAATGAGCAGGGATACTGTAAAATAATTTACAAAAATAAACAAAATATTATTAACATATATAATGAACAGGTAAATAATGACAAACCACATTAAATTAACAGCCAACATTTCATGGGATTCAAAAATGAATATCACAATGTAACTGTTTTAATTGCCCAAAAAAAATGTGGCACAGATGGAGGGAGCAATTCAGAGACATATGTAGGTCACTCATGATAGGCCACAAAATACAGTGGTAAGCTTCTTCTCAAATAAGAGTATAATAACATGGAGCAGCATTATTATAGTTAGAGTCATGGTGAATGCAAATGTGGGTAAACAATGTGATGCAGCATTTTAGAAAAAAATGAGAAACTGTGCAACAGGGTGCAACCATCAAAGTAGCTCTTTACCAATAAATTAAGTGCAGAGAGACAGAGACAATCCTAAAATATTAGGAGAAGTCACAGGTTTAGAAGGAAGGCATATTTACAAGGCTGTCCTTGCAATCAGTAGCCAAAGAAGTGAACGTCATTATATGCCAAGCCACAGACAGACCTGATCTCACTTACCCCCTTCATAAAAAAGAAACAGAGAACTTCTACTGTGGAGATACAAGCACCATGCAAAACATTATTCAGATGGGTTTCCCTCATAAACAGGCTTGTAGGAAGCATGGAACACCTACTCCTGGGAACACCAAGGTATATGTAGTGTTGAGAATGCTGGCTACAGGGATACACCAATGACCAATGTGGGGCACAGAGGATGGATCTCAGATATGTGCATGAAAGGTATTGCACCAGTTTCTTGATGGAGAATCTCATGTGTTTCTCATATAACACAGAGGAGGAAAGCAACAGCATATAGGTATTAATGATATAACATATTTCCATGAGGTACTGAGAGACAGTGTTTGCTCCCACATTGCTCTTAGCACTCCATGTGAGCCACAGTGGCAATGGCACAGCAACCTTAACAGATTTCACTCCATCAGTTGCCAGGTTAGCTGTAGTGCACATGGTATAACATTTAGTGTGTCAATGTACTCCCTGGGAAATCTCACAGTTCCCACATATGCCATGTCTGTGACTTACATTTGTGATTTATACAGGGTGATTTCCCATAGGGACATCTTAGTGGCAGTGCTGGATGCACCTGAAGCCGCAGCTTATGACACTGATAATAAACCTATAAACCATGGCAGAGAATGCATGCAAGACTACCCTCTCACTGACCTGAAGCATCATCAAATATATGTTTGGATTGATGGACACCTGTTTCTATTCTTTAGATGTGTCTAGTGATGCCCTGCAGTATAATCCTGAAAATTGCAGAAAAATATTTGCTGTGATTACAATAATGCCCACTTTCTGGTACACCAACAAATACAGCAGGGTATTGATGTTAGGGAGGAGGAAGTCCTAGTGTCAGCAGTAGAGGAGTACTTGCTGAGGAACCCAAGATGGATCCAGTTACAGGGGATGATCATGAGAGGCAGAGGTGTTCATAGTACACTATATGGCTGCCTAAGAGGCAACATATGTTTCCAAACTTTGGACCAGATAAGACACAGCAAGGAGTAACAATTATACAACCAGGCTTTGCCATACAATGCATGGGGATGACCATCTGGAATAGGCTATACAGTTAATTGATTACTAAAGGTAGGTCACATCTGTCATATGCAGTGGTGAGGAGGGCCACTGTGACAAATGTAAGCAATTGGCATTGTGCAGTGACTATTGGCATGGGCGAGTATACATGTCTTTTTCTGGAAATTGTGGTCAAGCTAGTTCAGAGTTGGTGTCTCCACTATGGTGTATCTGGGCAGTGGTGGCTCATGCAAATGGTTTTGTGTGTATTTTTGAATGGATACAGTTCCTGCAGAAGAAGCTTTACTGTGAATGGATCTTTGAAAGAGGTTTAGCATACCTAAAAGATATATGTGCACTGACTATGCATGGTCCATCCATGGAAGTGCCCTCTAAGGATGGTCACCTGGGCAATCCACAGTGAGCATGATGTATGGAGAGGTCTGTTGCATGAATGATGGGATGTGGTGTAGGTGGGTTCAGCACATGCACCCATCTTCAATGTGTCCATGGAATTGTTCCGTGCCCTCAGCACAGGTTGTAGCTATGGAGGTGATGGAGCTATGGGACTTTGACTGTGTCCTCAACCTACTATTGTGGGCTGCACAGCCAAAAGTGGAAGAAGGATGGCCACAAGAATAAAAATGGCAAAATCATGCAGCCACAATCGGACACCTGCAACATACCGACTCCTTATGACATTCAAAAACACCATATACATGGGTACAGACCTGACTGAGGTCATCATGCAGAATACATAGCTATCTGATCAGCTTTGCTATAGATGTGATGATATCTGACTGCACCTGTATGGGATGGACTTGTACATTTGCTGCATAGTGTCTATACACACACTTAGCTCAGGAGTGGCACATGAGCTATAGCAGTGGCAATGATTGGCATGCTGCCCCCACATCACTTCTCATCCACATGGGAGCTGACTAGCAGCCAATGATGCAGGAAAAGAGGATGTGCCTTGTGCTGATATATCAGACAATGCCTGTCTTTCCAAGGGAGAGGTGAATAGAACAATCACAAGAGCTGTGTCTGAGAAATGGGGAGGTGATCTGCCTGTTACATTACCTATGCCTGGCAGTTACACTGTGACCACTGACTGTGCCATACTGTGGCAGCCATTATAATCAGGCTCAGCCAGTCTCCTGACTTCATAGAGGTCGATATTCACAATGGGGCGCAAGGACACCAAAGTACCCATGAAGACAATTAAACACACCCATGTGTATCAGTGCATTCTTCTCAAAAACACATACAACTCAAACTACAGCTATAAAACAAAGTGACATGCAAATATGGTGTGACCAGTACTACTGTATAGTACAGAAACCTGGGCAGTAAAGGCAGAACAATTGAAGAAGCTAGAAGTGATGGAAATGAAATGCATGAGAAAGGTGGTAGGATGCACACTGTGGGACAGATGAAGAAATGAGGACATAAGAGCAGAAGACAAAGTAGCTCCAGTTGCAGAAAAGATCAAAGAGAATGATGGTTTGGGCTCATGTGTAGAAAAGTAGAAGATAATCTGGTGAGAAAGAGTTGGGACAGACAGGAAGAAGATAAGAGGAAGCGAGGACATCCAGCTAAGGGGTGGATGGATTGTGTGAAAGAAAATCTGCGACAGTCAGGCATGAGTGTTGAAGATGGCAGGAGTGAGGCACTGAATTGAGAGAGTTGGTGACAGTTAACTCAGTACCCTGATTCCATGTAGAAAAAATGGGAAAAAGGTGGCTGATGATGATGATGATGATGCAAAATATATAGGCCACATATCTTGTGCACAATATGCAGCTGAAGTCGTAGCATGATGGTAATAAAAACATGACTTACTCATTAGGGATATACTTCTGAATCAGGTAGGTTATGTAATACGCACATGAGGCATCACCTAACAGCACCCTTGGTGATTGATAAAGTTGAGTGTTTATTTAAGTTTGTGGATACAAGTACCAGACACAGAAGCCAGTCACTTTTCCATGTCAGTAAGTGCTAACTTTGTCAATAGAACCCCCACATTTGGCTCTCTTCCCCTTTGCTAGGCATGTTGCCTTGATGCAGGTATGAAAAATCATGGCATTGCCTTATGGCAGACTTGCTTTATTTTTCTGGATATGATCACACAGACTGCATTGACCTGCTGAACATCCCTTTAAATTTGTTGAATAAAGGTATGATCTTTATTCTCAGAAAAAAAACATCAGTCCACCATGTTGATGGAAGGCTTGCAGTACAGTTAAATTCTCTCACTAGGAATACTTTTCCTATGGCTTTGTGACGTTCTCAGGAATTTTGCCCTGAAAATGTCAGGACAGACACATGTAGCTGTTGGCATATTACAGATCTACAATCCACATATTAATGCTCCACAAAAAAGTGATATCAGAAACACGTTATGTGCTCTGTGTGTCATGGGACAACAAGATAAAAAATAGTGCCTCCATCTCAAATGCAGATAGGAAAATTGTGTTCCTTGTACTCTGTCTGTTTCCCTAACTCCTACAGTGCTTTAGGGCATATAAATACACCTGAAAGCTATTTATGTCACACGCAGTGCCCATGACACTGTCAGTAAAAAAGCAGGCATGCATTTACCATGTCCTTAGTCCAATGGCATAGGACCCCTGGCCTTTGATAATATGCCAGTCAACAGTAGTCTGCGATCTAATACAGACCATTCATGAGCATGTCATTGACACCTTCAATTATGATCCATCCATAACATGTTTGTGGTTGTATTACAACACAATATATTTAAGAAACATAAGACATGAAACTAAGCAATAATTTGCACTGCATGTTTATTCCCAGTCACACTTTTTGTAGACATCGGTAAAAATAGCTATTTCATTAATCAACAATAACCCAGGATACTGTTTGAGAAGACATTCATACTACAAACATTTGCAAGACTAGACTGAAACATCAGCTCCCCACTTTATCACCCCATTGTGACAAAGGAAATAATCTTAGTGGTTATGTGTATCAGTGCTATACACAGAAGAACACTGGGAATTTAGCAATGTGCTAGTCCCTAGTCTAACCACAGGATCTATGTGCCCCTCTTCTTACAAATCATTCATCTTGCTATACATTAACTGCATGTCATAGCAATTTGACAACTATGGCTGTGTACATTCCCCCCATCAGGAGTGAGGTGCTCAATATTCAGCTCCCAAACCCTAGAAACTCCATATAACTCAGCAAACAAACAATAATCTTTGCTGATGCAGAAAAAAAGTTGACAAACCGACAAATACAGAATGCTCTGATCACTTGTGCCAGCTTAATGTTTTGAAAGTCCGGAAAGCAATACCAAGTTAAAAAACTCACTCTATTCATTTGAATATTATTACATAGAGCAGTGAGCAAAGCTATGGCCATAGCTGTATTTGTGAAACAATTTCAAAGCTTATTCTGTGGTACTTATGTCAATGAGCCACTTTTGTGTGAATTTTCATGAATCATACTTCTGTTGTATTACAGACCTACTGAAGCCTGTGATGCAATGTTTATTCTAGATCATGCACTTACACAAGAAACTTTGAAGTGCACCATGCTTGTCTGGGGCTGTCACTGACTCTCAACATGCAGCTGAATCCATGTAATATAACATCATAGCCATACAAGCTCAGAAGAGTAACAATGGAAGCAAATGTTAGTGTGTGGGTACTATGCTCTAGTCATACTAATGCAATGTTGCTATTCACTCCCAAAATATTTATGTGTCAGTGTGTGGTGGCAACATATTGTGCACACTTGGTGGCTACTGTTGCTCATCATGTTTTTGTAGCAGGACTGTGCATTGATAGGAATGAGCTATTGTATTCATCTGGACTTTGACCTGTTGCTATGGCTTCTGAATGCAATGATGCAGGTAGGACTCCCAGGTGGTTTTCTGATGAGCTGAGAATATTTCTATACCTTGTGTACAGAGGCCATCAAGACTGAATGCCTGGGAACTCCTGTGAGAGAGCCCTGTATAAGATGGGTGCCTGGCATAGATTTATTAGTGTTGTGAGTGCTGCAACTGGCATCACATACCCTTGTGAAGAGTGCAGGCACTACTACAGTGACTTCAAGATTTAAGACCTATGCCTTCTGTGTTAATGGGAAGAAAATATCATTAAGTCTGAGTACAGAAATTTACACACACAATTGTTTAAATAGCAACTATCTTGCTCTCTCTCTCTCTCTCTCTCTATATATATATATATATATATATATATAATAGCTCAGTAAGAGTTAAAAGCAATAATTACATTAATCTGCATCTTGTATGAATAATTAATCATAGTCTAAAAGAAATAATGAAACTTCAGGTCAAATTCATTAACAGCTACACTAAGTGCAGCTATTCTGTATGTGGCACGTTACACTGCAGACATGATAGATCACTATTTTATATTCAGTTAATAGCTTTACACTTAGTAGAGTTGTCAAACAAAAGTAATGGTCAAAATCTGCTAAGTAAAGCATAAGCAGCTGAATTAGATCTAATTCACCAATCAAACATGGCAGAGCTATTCATAAAGCTATAAAGAAATTGTGTACATTCAGTGCAGCCATTTACTCTGAAACCCCAAACTCTTTTGATTACAGGCATGATTCCACTTAGAATAAAAAACATGTTAGCACTTGCTACTGCCACTGTAAAGCTATATGTGCAACAGGCTTCAAGTAAAGTTGCTGCTGCTGCTGCCAGACCTCTGCCAAGAATAAAAAGTGGCTATAAACCCTGTTTGACTTATTATGGACTGCATGATGCAGAAAACTGTACAGCAAGATCAGATAGACAGGGAAACAGTATAGTACATTTGCAACCTCTTCTGCCCTCATCTGGAGCCCAAGGTAAGTGTGCAACCTGTTTGAAAAAAAAATCTATTGCTTAGTCCCATATGCAGTTAGTTATATGTCCCTAAAATGAGACATCTGTCCTGTGTACAATAATGTCAGGATACAGTATGACTATGATGTCTGTAATATCCATTTGTGGACTTATCACAATAAAATGCATCAAACATTTTACTTTTCACATAAATATGCAACCATAAGTACAGTAAAAATGTGAAAATGGAAGTGCACTGTAATCATCATAATCACCATCATTGGCACAGGGTGGTGTTGAAGGGGAATGCATGAGAGGAGTCTAACACAAAAGAAGTGAGTGTGAATGATTGAACAGTACTGCATACTTAAAAGTTCTGCAGTATACACACTGGTATCATCACCCATGTCAGAACTAACTTCAATGTATCTGTGTGAATACTCTGCTGAGGTCTCTGTGATCTCTGTCAGTGGACAGGAGACCCTCAGTTTCAATCACTGGTGTGTGTTTTAGCAGCCCCTACCCCAACAGCTATTGGCTCCTGGCCAATTTTACACACCATATATATAAAATGCACTTTATTATGACACTGGACCTATGTAAGGTTTACGGATATGTATAGACAAGGGATCTGACAATATTGCTGTAGATGAACATCTGTCCACAGATACTGTCACAGGAGTACTCATCACCTCTCACAATTTCTGAGAGGAAGGAGCCATGTTGACAACTGTCTGGATTTTAACTTCATTTTCTGCAGCACTGTATGACATTATACAGTGTGCAAATGTCTTGGGCAACATAGTCCTGTACAAGTTGAAAAATAAAAGAAACAAATAATACACAATAAAGACGCAAGTGATTATTAACAAAACAAATATGTATGCATTAATGTATGCATCCATCATGTACAAAATAAGTAAAAAAATAAAGCTCCACATTAGTACACAGAAATAAATACACCCCCAACAAAAAAGTAAAAGAAATGAACTGCAAGTGTACAAGTCATGCAAGGAGGACAACAGCTGTGTAACTGAGTAGTACATTGCAGGATTAATCAAACCAATATACACTTTACCATTATAAATGGCAACAAGTATTCTTGAATGCCTACTTGTGTGGATTGAGGTCACTGTTATATCACAGGTATAATACACTGTCTGCTACAAACACCAGACCCCTAACTTACTAATAAGAGATACAACACTCTTCTGCAATAACTTATCAGATAGGCATAGAACATTTTCCATAATCTAATGCTACATTCTTCACAAACATTTGTGATGCACAAAATAACTGATATAGATGCCTATGCCACTAGTAAGAAATAAAAAATGACTATAGCTATGTGTGTATTTTGACATGTAATCGATTAAAAAGGTTGAAATACAGCACTTGTTAAAAACCAACAACTTAAATTTACATCAGGTTAGTTGTGACACTAGAAACATGTTTTTTAAGCAATTATCAGCATGCAGCTCTCTGGATGAAAATCTTCCCTACCATGATACAACTCCCTTACCTACATGATTACTTTGATATAATGCAGATTCACACCTGTGAGCACTGTGAATATGCAACTGAGGTGTGAACTAATTAACATCTATTTATTGCAAAATCTGCATAAAGTGCAGGGAAAGTAAACATGATATAAGGACCTATACAACTGCACTGACACACCCTACTTCTTTCTAGAAGGATAAGCATTGAGAAGTGTTATCTGCTAAGTGCTTCCAAATGTGAATGATTAGTCTCACTGTGGTATCCATCAGTTTTTTACAGTCAGTCCTCTTCGATGTGCACTTGCCGATGATATGTCAATGAGAAGGAACTTAAAATAATTTTCTGACTACCACTGACTGACTTAGGAGAGCAACATTACTAATATTTATATGAATTGATTTTGACAACAGTTTCTGCCTCTAATTACATTTGTGTCTACAATACTAAGGACGCAGATTAATCAATGAAACATATATCAAGTGCAAGGCAACACACAGAGCAACCTTATTAGAGAAGCATAGATGAGGGAATGATGTTCACAATATAAAGAGAAGCAACATGATGCCATGTTCACATTTTTTATATTGTGTGAGAAAAGATCATCTTCAATGTTGCCAGTATTACAGCCATACATACAATTAACTGCAAATTACAAAGGACAAAGGTCAGATTTTTCTTCTGTTATACATGTAATGTCAATTAATACTATGTTACATATGGAATTGATACTATGTAACATATGGAGTGTTCATAACCTCTTTTTTATCTGCACGGTATACTGATACTGAAATATGTTTTGTGAATGGCCTGGTTTTCTAGGATTCTAATTCAGATATGGCACTGTTTGTGAGAACATAATAATTAGTATTGAGCACACTTGAAACACAACAAAGTTGAAGGATTATCAGAACTGTACACTTACTACTTGTTTCATAATGTTTATTCTCTATCAGTACATGTATTTATTTATTTAATTTATTCTCTTCATCATTTGTGTATGGTTTGACATTAAGAACACGAGACTGGCAGCGGTCACTAGCAGTGAACCACAGTTGACTGCCTAAGGGAAAAAAGTGAAAATTTTAGTTTAGACTGTTTTATGTAGTGCAAACTAGCTTGATGCTAGTGCCTGTCCAGCAGCACTCTGGGTACTACTTTGTGAAGGAAATTCTGTTGTCAGGTAACTTTCTCTGGGGCACAAGGTGAAGTGCACTGTGTTTATATAAAATAGGATAGCTGATACAGGGTTAAAATCCAAGTAACTTATAATTTTACAGAGGGGAGTCTGTATACATAGTTAACACATTTTGTGATATCATTTCTTTGCAAAGAGCTTACCTATTCTCAGTATTGCTAACAACTTGTAATTTGCTGCTTGTTCATTTACACATTATTTGGCATTAAGTACAGTTCTGATAATTTGTGCAAGAAATTTTATTTGTGATGTGTCAAGGGGGTGTGAGATGGCATTGTCATAGTCTTGATCTGTTTATTTCTATTTATAACCTTTGCTTTAATTATAATTTCCTTTCTGCCTTTTTTTTGCCTTTTTTTCTAATGCCTTTTGCATTTGCTCTCCACTTGGCAGCATGCAAGCACGGTTCACTTCCTAAGGAAAAAAGTGAACATTTTAATTTGGACTACCTACTGCAGCACAAACTAGTCTGGTGCCAGTGCATGGCCATCAGAACTCTGGATAGAACCCTGGCTATCCCTAAGTGAATAAATTCAACCTGTGGATCAAGGTAGAATTTAAGTATCTTGAGGAAAAACAAGACAGGCAACGCAAAGTTTGAAAACATTTAAATGATAATTTTATAGAGAGAGGTGTGAATATATATTTACACAGATTTTGATAGATCACTGTCTTGTGTAAAATTCAACTATTGTTAGAATTGGTAACAGCATGTGAGGTGTTGTCTGACCAACTTTGCATCATTTGTCATTAACTACAAGTCTGAAAATGTGTGCCACAGTTTATATTTCTGATGTGGCAAGGAGATGTGAGAAGGATGAATGCATCACCTGAATGCACTTCTTGCTCTGTCATTGGTAGAAAAAAACTTGGATAGAATTAATTTCCTTGTCAGCTTTTTTGTTGCTTCATTTTTTTCTAATGCGTTTTGGGTTTGTGCTCTGCTTGGTGCTGCAAAAACATAGTTCACTGCCTAAGAAAAAAAGTAAATAAAATAATTTAGACTGACGTGTGTCGTGCAAACAGACCTGTCTATGATGCCTGAACATCAGCACTCTAGATAGTACTCAGTCCATAAATTCAACCTCACAGGCAACTTTTCCTGTGGCACAAGGTCTAAGTGTAATGATCATAAATTGCAAAAGATAGATGATGCAAGGTTCAAATCCAATTGACAGGTACTTTCAAAGAGTGGACAGAATGCCATTTGTCACAACATTGTAATTAGAAATGTCAGTAAATCCAATAAAAACGATCAAATAGAAGACTAGTAATACAGATGCAAGAAGCACTACAGTTCACCACACGACTCTTCCAGATAAATAAATGCTGTTTATTCCATAAAATTCGAACCCAATACATAAAACACTAAGCGCTTTCACCCAGTTCCATACCAGGTTTCCTCAGAGTAATTATCTTGTGGAGCAGCTCTCCTTAAATACTTTTAATTAATCTGTAATTAGTATAATTGTTTAATTTAATGCCATAGTACCATGAAATAAAAATCTTTTTTGTAAACTTCTTACTATTTATGACAATGCCAATAACTTAACAAGACATTAATAGTTGGCATTCAGAAATGAAAATAAAATAATTGTTAAACTCGTCCAGTCATAAAAATAAAAATAAAAATAAAAAACCTTTTAACAAATGCATTAATAGTTATATTTAAAAGCATACTGCTGTTACAGGTGTATATGTTTTTTGTTTCTATACTATCTAATAGGCTTATAAAAACATATGCAAAGAAAACTTCTGACAAAGACAACAAACAGGTTTGAAATAACCTTGTGTGAACAGGTCTTGGATATAAAACTTCATTAACAAGCTTATCATAGAATTTCATAAAATCAATTCTTAAAAAACACATAAATACTTGCACAATAAAATGAATATTAATATGAATATAATTATTTAAAAATTTAAATAAATTTATATGTATAAATATGTCTAATTACCCTAAAAATTGTTTTTAAAATTTAATGAAGCTTTAAATGGTATTTGATTTCATTCTCAAAAAACTACTTATTGAAATGAAATCATTGATGCCTGGTTTTTTGTGTGCATCTAACCTGAACTGCCAAAGGCATTCCTTCATTTCTAGCAAGTTGTTTATGTCCCCTTCTTTGTTTGTGGTTTCAGGCACTCTATCTATAACAAAGAACAAATTTTTTTTAAAATTAGGACATACCATACTGTGTGTGTATAGAGCGTTTGTTGTTTTTTTTATTTTTGATGTCCCTATTGTGTTCATTTATTCGCTCTCTTAGTTTTCTAATGGTCTTTCCTATGTGGAATGCCTCACATGATAAGCAAGATGCAAAGTATATTACTTGTTTGGTGTTACAGTTAACGAAACCTGGACATCTAATAACCCTATTGTATCCAGTTGTTGCAACATATGGACCATCATTTATGGATCTACAAGCCTTACAAAAACCACACTTTTTCATGCATGATTTTTTGTTGGCTTCTTTAGATTCAAAAATTTCTTTTAAATTTCTTCCTCTGCTGAATACAATAGAAGGGGTTGTACCTAGATGGTCAGTTATTCCATTTGTGTTTGTAAACACACTGTCCCAAACCTCCTTTACTGTCTCTACTATTGTTTTTGTGTTGTCATTGTAAGGTAGAGTCAAGGAACATGACATATTTTTGTTTATACATTTTGTTGTTTTCATTCCTTCTTTACCTATTTTTAATAAAGGCTTGAAGTTTTCTTCCCTTTTCTTGAGTATTTCATCCTTCAAAACTGTAATGAGGTCATCCGGGTAATTTCTTTCTGTGAACATTTGGCATAAAAAATCCAACTCTCTGAAAAAAATAATGTCCTCACTTATAATTCGGGACAACCTAATCATTTGTCCCTTTATTAAATTCCTTTTCTGGAAATAAGGGTGACAACTATTAAAATGTAGATAAGAATTTGAAAAAGTTTTCTTACGGAATATGTTAGATTCTACTGTTCCGTTCTTTCTGTATAATTCAATATCTAAATATTCACATTTGTCTTTGTTTATATTATATGTAAACTTTTGAAATGAAGTAGTATTTTCCAAGTACTTAATAAAATCCTTAATTTCTTCAGTGTCGCCTTTCCAAATTAGCAAAATATCGTCCAGAAATCTTAAATAAAGGACTATTTTGGACCAGAATGTGCAGTTAATAACGTATTGTTGTTCCCATTCTGCTAAAACTAAGTTAGCATATACTGGTGCACACCTTGCTCCCATTGCGACTCCTGAAACCTGCTTGTAATATTCTCCATCTTGTTGAAAATAATTGTTGAGGAGAATCATTTCCATAAAATCAGTGAGTGTTCTTCTTTTAACAGTGTGGAAATTGCCATACCTCAATAGGCACTTTTCGAATAACTCAAGTCCTGTGTCATGGGGTATAACTGAAAAAAGGTTTATGATGTCAATGGTAACTAAATAAGTGTCAGGAGAGATCAATACCCTGTTCTCATGTAATTTTTCTAAACAATTCCATGAGTCCTTTAAAATGTAAGGGATATTTTTTTGTCACTTCTTTACAACTAATGTCAATAAAATGTGCCAAGGACTCAGTTTTAGAATGTTTTGCTGCTATTATTGGCCTAAACGGGGGGTTGCTTACATCCTTATGGATTTTTGGTATACCGAACACTTTTGGTGTAATAGGATGTTCAGTTACCAAAAAATCATGTTCTTCTTTGTCGATGCACCCATCCATTAGCATTTCATAAAGCCGCCAATCAATTTTAGTTTGAGCCTTGACCATATCATACCTTGAACATCTGGCATAGGTAGTTTCATCGTTAAGCATATTCAACATTTTATTTTTATAGTCTACTGTGCTCATTATAACAACCCCTCCCCCCCTTGTCGGGTTTCATGATTCTATATTTGTTGTTACTATGTAATTCATTGAGGCAAAACCTCTCAGCTGTAGTTAGGTTTTCCTTCTTTATGTCATTTCTTTTTAATGCTTTCCTTATTTGTGAATCACAAAACATCTCGAATAAATGAATAACTGGATTGTTAGGGGGTATGAAAGTACTTGCTTTCTTTATACTAAAGGAATTAATTTCCTTTTTCCATGTGTCCTCCTGATTACAAAAAAACATTTTCAGGTTTAACTTTCTTGTGTATAGTCTCAGGTTAACTAGGACTCTTCCTATATCCAACTTGAAAGAAGGAATAAATTTAAAACCCTTTTTAAACAGAGATACATGGTCCGAATTTACAATTTTGTCAGAGTAGTTATACAATGAAAAACCACCTTCAGCAATAATATCACAATGCATTGTAGAAAGTTCAGGTTCGTCTCTCATTTGTCTTAGTTCTAAAAAATCATTATTCACTTCTAAACAAGTGTCAGAACCATGATTAATTGTCACAGAATCATTATTCATTGCTTTTCCATGTATAAATTCAACAGTTTCTGTGATAACATTTAGTGCATTACTACCAATAGTTCTGTCTAAATGGTTAAAATAATTTAAATCAGTGTTATTCATCTGTTCCTGTAGTTGTTCTGATAATATCTCTGCCCTTGGTAACGCCCCCTTAGGCGTTCTGATCTCCTCAGTGGCTGCTCTTCTAAAAAATCATGTTGTCCCTGGTCATTCCTGTGCATAGTACCATGCCCATAATTGTTACTCTCCCCCTGCACATTAACTTCATCCTCTCTATTGTTAGTAACATTACTTAAGTAATTCTGGTTTGTTTCCCTCCATTGTCTTTTGAATTCCTTGAAATGGTTATATGCCCTATTGTTAGTGTAATCCTGTGAATCTCTCTGCAATTTTTTATTTTTAAAATCAAGACCTTTGCTGACATATCTGTTCATGTCAGCTAGGATGTTGTCTAACCTGTATTTATTTTGTTCATACAATAAATCACCTCTTATACTACTGTCCAATTTTAACAAAGTTTCATTTAACTGATTAAGCTTATTATTGTTGTTTTTGATAATCAGTCTCATAAGCTGCTTACCAGCATTGTCAAATATTTCCAAAAGTTCCTTAAGTGAGTCGTCGTCCTCAAAACCGAAAGGTACTTTCAACACCCTGAGCCCTTTTGGCACCTGATTGAGTTCCAACGAACGTTCAAGGAAGACATTGTCCATTTGTAAAGCTTTAAACTTTCTAAGCTGTTTCTCGAACTCGAGCAATTGTTTATTTAGGCTCCCCATATCGTTAGGTTGTTGAACCGACGAAAATCTTGGTGCTGTTAATAAAATGTCCAAACCAGGTAATGAACGTCCTCTTTCCCCTCTCGTATTGCTGCCATCTCTAGCGTTCCCTTCTGGAATCAGCGGCGGAAGTGTGTAATTGGTGTTGACTGCCCTGTTCAATACGTTCCGTCCTCCAATGAATTCCTGAGAACTACCGCTAGCCGGTGGCTGGTTTCGTGAGGTCCCCGGAGTGGAATGTAGTGTAAGTAGCAGCTTGTCTGCTTCAGATACAATCAAGTTGTTAGTCTCAGCATTGTCAGTAATCTCTGTGTTAATTATAGCATGTCCTTGTTCCTTCATTAGGGAAAGCAGCTTTTTAGTAAGCTCAAGCTGCTGTTCTAATAGCTGCTCCATCACGTTAAAACCACAAGTAACTTGTTTAAAGAATAAACTGTCAGCATTTATTTATCTGGAAGAGTCATGTGGTGAACTGTAGTGCTTCTTGCATCTGTATTACTAATTAGAAATGTCACTGTAAATGCACATGAGTATCATAACTATGTTTATTACAAAAAAATAATCATTACTGCTTGCTAAAGAAGCCCAATATAATGTGTGTAAAGTGGGTTTGGCTCACCATACCTATACAGGTAGCTGTGGTGGGACAAACACAAGCAGCACAGACACTCAATACATCTGAGTCACAACCTGTCAGTTTTCCCACCACAACTCCTGCCATACCTACATCATCTGTATCAGGTATCTCTGCTTTGGCTACTGGCGCATTTTTACCCTCTGGGAGTAGTAGTAGTGCAGGGGGAAATACTGTCACCTGACTGCAGCTTACAGGATTTGTAGAGGGCATTATGGAGAGGGGCTTTGTTGCCCAAACTGACAGGGATAAAAAGGTCCTGTGTAGTGTTGCCAAAATGATGCCTTGTCCACCACTGAATCTGGCAGATAACACAGGAAAATAGCGTTGACAATTCTTAGGGTGAGGACTAGATTCTCACTCTTCTCAAGCTGGACATGGATGTGCCACTGAATCACCTACCTATCCTCAGTCATAGTGTCCTTCAATGTTGTGTGTCCCTCAATATTCCTGTCTGTCTTGTATGTCCTAAATGTCTGCACCTGCTCCCTCCCTATCTATCCTACCCACCCTACATATCTCACCCTTTTATTCTTCTGTCTCCAAAAAAAAAAAATAAATAAATACATTATGCCTCATACATACCTCTCTACTTCACCTGTGTGTCATTTTAAAATACTTGTTTTGCTCCAGTTATCTACACAACATTATTCTGTTGTTGTCATCCATCCTTGGTGTGCTGAGTCTCCAAAGTCATAACATTCTTTGTATGATTAAACATTTATATTCTGAAGAATTAGATAGCCATGGTGGTCTCCCACCTGCCGCCTGTAAATGCCTATGTTTTTCCCCTGTTCTGTCAGGGTATAAATGTTTTTACTGTAACAGACATTCTAACAAAAAATCAGGTTGAGGTGTTATGATAGGGATTAAAGATAGTTATGACACCTGTGATTATTACATGTTCAATGATAACACCAATATTATAGACTGTGTAACTGTGACAATAAAGACAACTCTAGAACGTATAACAATTGTTGGAGTGTATAGACCACTAAAGGCAAGTACAGATGACCTAGATGAATTCATGCATTTCTTGCATGAAACATAGGAGCAAAGAATAATATTAGCTGGAGACTTAAATGTATCAGAAACATTCTGGAATAATATTAATTCAACAATGCTAGTGAGTACATTATTCACAACATATATTCAGGAACAACAATTGCTTCAGATTGTAAAAAGCCTACCAGGGGATAGAACATACTAGACATTGTTTGGGTTCCTAAAGATATTACTGTTACCTCAAGTCAAGTTTTACCACCGTTGATGTGCAGTGATCATGGGGCTATAAAGATTAATTTATTACTAGATAATGCTGCCAAACTGAAATCTAAACTAATGCACAGAAGGCTAAGTACAAATTATGTGGAAGCAAAACAATCAATATGAAAAAATAACTGGAGTGAGGTGGTCAGTGGAAAAACTGCAGATGGAATGTGGAAAGTTTTGAAAGAAAAATTGCTTGAGTGCAAAAAACTCAAAAAAATGTTTAACATCAGGACTAGGATTACAATGTCTGGGGGATATATTTCCATATGAACAAGATATCTGATTAAGGGGAAAGACAAAAAAATATAAAAAATGGAAGAGAGGTCAAACTATAACTCTGAAAACTAAATAAACAAGCTGGACAAACAGATTAAGCATACTGTGAGACAAGATCAAGAAAATTTTGAAAAAATGTATATATCCATATTGAGCAGAATAGGAAACCTTTTTATAGATAAATTAGATGTGTAAGGAGTAAAGACATATAAACTGATAAACTGTGCAGATTCTAAAATGTATTATCAGATAACAGATTATAGATATATTTACAAAATCTTCGGCAAAACAGTTTGGCTCCACAAAAGGGGTGATAAGTTGTCTTAGTGACAACCTGTTAACCCCAGATAGTGGAATCAAATTATACTATGTTGAAAAAAAATATATAATAAAGCAACGAAAAGCACAGGAGCAAACCACAGCTATATAAGGCAGTTCTCATAGACAAAATACTCAGCTTCAAAAGAAACATCCAATAGAACAGCAAAACGGAATATAAGTATAATATCAATTTAATCTTGAAACAAAATGATTAGCGCTTTCACCCATGTGGGCTTCCTCAGACCAAATACATCTCAATTAAAAAGCAGTGAAATATATACACCTGTTAGGTGAATCATACTGACATCACATCCTGTCCAATAAGGAACTTACAAAAACAACTAAGAGTTAATATATATAAAACATTGCCTAGTTCAGTAATTCATTTACAACTCATCAAATATAAATCAAATAAAAATAATTTATAAAAATCAACTATAAAAATACATCAATTATAAAAATATTATTTCATATTACATTATATCGATCAATGTCCTTAGTAACATTCATATAGTACAATAGTGTCATATAAGGTTCATCATAGAAATAGATAATACTATATATTTTATAAAAAATAATTATACTTATCTAATAGTCAACATTCTATTCTTAAGCACAGGTCTAAAGAATATCTTGTCATTTAAGCCCGGTTTGTGATCAGCCCTCAGCCTAATGATCCATTTTAAAATCACATCTCTCGGTGAAGTTCCTAATGTCTCCACCTCTCAGGCTAGGTGTATTAGTCTGTACCACTGAGAATCTAAAGCAATGATGTTCATTAGTATCAAGGACAAGTCTGGATAGAGCATTTTTAGTAGATTTAATATGTATATTATAGGTGTGTTTTCTTAATCTTTCTCTTAATCGTTTATCCGTCTTACCTACATAAAATGTGGTACAAGCTATGCACCTAGCTAAATATACATGTTCTGATAGACAACTTGCTCTAACCTTAAATTGATAGCACTTAGATGTAACAGGGTGTATGAAATTAGTGTCACTGTCTAAAAAACTACAGAAGTTACAACTATTACATGGTATAGTGCCATCTTGTGAAAAATCCCTTACATTACTTTTTGTGTCCTTGGGATAACACAATAATCTGCGTAAATTCATCCTATTCCTATATAAAAATTGTGTTTTTTCACCTACAACTTTCTTAAGACTAGGGTCCACCATAAGTACTCCCCAGTTCTTATAAAAATGTCTCTAATGTTATTAATGTCCTGTGTATAGAAAAGGGAAATCTTAACCTCTGAATTTCTTGGAGGTCTTCCTTCATTCAAAAATTCTAAATGACTGTCTATACCGCTTCTATCAGCAAAATAAGGGCAGCCAATATCTCTCCTTAATAAGTGAACTCCTTCAAAACCTGTTTGTACTTCTTCCATTTTATAAGATCCATCTACTAATCTATCTCTCAAATTAGATAACTCACATTCAAACCCTTCATTGATCGGGTTAAGTCATGAAGCATGTAGAGCTTTACCTCTAATAATGTTCTTGTAAACAAAGGTGGGATGCATGCTATCTCTATATAACAATGCATTCTCATGGCAGGTTTTTTATGGACACCCGTATTCAGTAACCTGTTATCTAACCTTTCAATGTATACATCCAGGAATGATATTCTAGATTCAGATTTCTCTATAGTAAATTTCAAATAGTCTGTAAGTGAATTAATTTCATCAAAAAAATGTTGTAACTCCATATCATTACCTGTCCATAAGAGGAACAGGTCATCCACAAAACGGGTGTAAAAGATCACATGCCTATTAAAGCTGGCTAAAGGGAAGAGCTTCTCTTTCTCCCAGACAGCAATAACAAGATTGGCATAGCTATTCGCACATTAAGTGCCCATAGCTACGCCATCTTTTTGAATATAAGCTACATTGTTAAAAAGAAAAATATTATTTTCTAATATGACTTCCAATAATGAATATAATAAATCAATATGAAATGTGCTATAATTAGTGTTATCTTTTAAACATCTTTGTATACTTTCCACTCCTTCACTGTTAGGTATGACAGAGAAAAGTGATTGTACATCAAGTGTAACCATTTTATAATAGAGGTCACTATGATTCACTTAACAGGTGTATATATTTCACTGCTTTTTATGTGAGATGTATTTGGTCTGAGGAAGCCCGCATGGGTGAAAGTGCTAATCATTTTGTTTCAAGATTAAATTGATTTTATACTTATATTCCGTTTTGCTGTTCTATTGGATGTTTTGTTTTGAAGCTGAGTATTTTGCCTATGAGAACTGCCTTATATAGCTGTGGTTTGTTCCTGTGCTTTTTGTTGTTTATTATAATTTCTACTTCAGCTGAAGGAGCATTTGTTCCCTAGTAATACTCACTGTTGTTTTATATTGAAAAAGAACTGCACAAACTGGATCCAAACAAAGCACAGGGAGGAGAAGGAATTAGTAACAATGACCTGAGAACACTTCAGCAAGAACTTTACAGTACCATTATATTTATTATTCACTAGGTCATATAAATATGGAGAGATTCCTCAGGATTGGAGACATGCACTTACTAAAGCTGTCTTTAAGGGAAAGGGAAGTAGAACATACCCAGAGTCATATATATCCTTAAGTCTATGTTCATGTTGTGGAAAAATAATGGAGAAGGCAATACTGGATAAGCTATTGACAGAATTGGATAGGTTGGGACTTGAAACCATATATCAGCAGGCATATGTTGAAAATAGATCTATTACCACCTGTAACATGATGTTCTAAAACACTATAATAACAGCTATGAATGACAAATCGTGCTGTGATGTTATTTATATAGATTTAACTTCAGCATTTGACAGGGTCATACACAAAACACTGATCAATAAATTAATACAACTAGGTATTGATGAACTCTTGATAAGATGGATAGCTGCATGGCTTACAAATAGGACATGGCAAGTATCAAGCAAATGGACAGGTGAAATTCTTGGTTCTAGTCTACACAGGGCTCTGTCCTAGGCCCTTACTTGTTTAAATTGTATCTTTCAGACCTAACATTTTCATGGGAGGTGTTCTACAGTCTATATGCAGGTGACCTGAATTTGGGTAAACTGATTACATGTGTTACAGATAAGGAATGTCTGCAAAATAACTTGACTAAATTGACCATTTGGGCACAGGAGAATATTATGCTGAAAAATACATCAAAAACTAAGCATATTATATTTGGTAGGCATACATTTAAAGGTGAATATTTTATACAGCACATAGTGATTGAAACTGTAGCCTCATGTAAGGACCTGGGTTTATGGGTAGATCCAGCTATTAGTTTTTCTAATCATATCAACCAATTGGTTAATGATAGTTTTAGAACTATAGGTTGTATAAAAAGATTTATACAGTCTAAGGAATCAGAAATGAAGTCATTGTTTGTTAGTTACATTAGACCCAAATATGAGCATGGAATGGCAATATGGAAGCTCTATAAGAAAACAAGTGTAAGTAAACTAGAAAGAGTACAGTGGAAATATTCAAGGGCATCCATGGATGTGAAAATGTAAGTTATTATGAAAGATTAAAATATCTGAACTTGTACGGTGTCTCTTACAGATATCTAAGAGGAGATCTTATTCAGGTATATAGGGCATTTAGAGACACACTTCCTCTGGGAATGTTTGGGGTTATTAAAAAATACTAGAGAATCATCAAACAACCTTTGTAGAAGATTTTATAGGAATGAGAAGTGTACTATTTGGTTCTTTGACAGAGTAGCTGATGTATGGAACAGACTACCAAATTACATTAAAGCAAGTGCTAGTTTAGATATTTTTAATAACAGCCTTGACACGTATTATGGGAACAAGTGTTTTGGTATATTGGCAAGGTAGAGGGCCGTTAATGCCTGTGCTTAGAATATGTGTATCTATGTATGTATGTATGTATGTATGTACCCTTTGCTTGTAACCCCCATTTTCACCACTGTTCTGTCAATCCCTTTTTCACTTGTTTACTATTGTTAATAAAATAGAATCACACACAACACACATGGCCAGAAATGGCCTATCAGAAATCCTTCACTTTTTGTCCTTTAGCATTTGAGCAGAGGTTGATCGCATACTAATGTTGAGTGATGTTGAATGACATTCAACTTCTTATGACAAAAGCTGAAAATTGTAATTTTAGCCACGGTAATCCAGTTACATTTATGCAAATGTTATTAAATCTCCTGCTCTTTAGGAATACAGAGTAAAGGTAGACTAAAGGTACTACTGCGAAACAGTCATTGTGAAAGATCTTCAGTTGTTGGATGTAATGAACTAGAAGTTCCCATATGGAATGTCGAGTAATTCCCCTGACTGAAGACTAATGTTTTTGCATAGTGTCATGGGTTTGAATATAGTTGTAGGTATAATTATTATTTCATCACATTTTATATTACTAACATAAAGTTTACCATAAATTACTATAGTTCTCTTCATTTACAACATTTCATTAACATACCATTTAAACAGTGTAGCAAGAATGCATTAGCAAAAGCATCACAGCCCCAATAGGGAGACTTAGTAAGCACCCCTTATCCTGCTTATGTCTTAATGTTGGTTGTATTCTCTATACCTTCTTGCTCTCTGTAACAAGCACTTTTTTGGCAGAGAGCATGACTTCTTAATAATGAGGCAATAAATAAATAAACCACCATACAGATGGTCCTATGTGTTACTCAAAAATACTGTTCCTATCTTTGTCTCTCTCGCTCTCTCTCTACTACAGTAAGTTGTCTCTGTCCTTCACTTGTGTGATTTAAAATCTGTGAAGTAGGAATTACTTTTTGGTGTGATGAAATAATGTTCAGATCTCTAGACAGATTTTTGCTTACTTTCAAGAATTATAATCTAGTACACTAGTTTCTGTGTAGCGTTTGCCTACATATTATTATGAGCCAACATTATCCTGCTTCTGTCATAAGCTACTTGGCCCTTACCTCCCTCTCCTCCAGTCTATGTATCTTGTCCCTTTTTTTACATTGGTCTTCCTCCTCTACATCTGCATAATGTCTGGCACTGAGTACTGACTGCAATTGAGGCTAAATACAAGTACACAGTTTATGGCAAAATGATATCAGGTTACTGTACTTTTGAACAAGCTGAAGAGGTGAATGTACAGCATACAGTTGTCACTGGGGTAATGAAGAGTAATTGGATGGTGCAGTGGTGTAATGGTTAGCACTGTCACTGGTTCAATTCTCTGCTGTGGTCCAGTCTGCATAACTTCCCTGCGTTCATGTGGGTTTGCTCTGGTTTCTTCCCACATTACAAAGACATGTGCCTCGAGCATTTCTTCCCAGGCTTCTGCTGAAAATAGGCTCTGTCCTAGTCAGACTTTCCCAGTAAACAAATGTTAAATAAAAAATACTGATATTCCTCTTTTCTGCAAAATGTTGTTGCATTGGAACTTTATAAATTAGGTTTCCTATGTAATGTGGTTATATAATACATAGGTCTATACATTTTTCTTGGAGTACTCTCAAGATTTGAATTGAGATGCATACTAAACTGTTTTTGAATTTTTCATATAACTACTGTGGGTATAAATGCCGGCTACACCTTTTCTTAATACACCACTATCCTGCAGCTGTCTCAATGCGCTTGTTCCCTACATCATCTCTGGCATACACTCGGATCATGAGGAGAATTCCCTCAAGATCGCCCTCCCCTGGGGATGGTAACACACATCCCTCTTATGCTGTTTTTTTAGTCACCCTGACTGCTAATCAAACCCACATCAGCAGGCTTGTAGGCAAGGATTTTCCCTCTATCACACCAGAGCAGCCAAAAATAATGAGAAGTTAATAGTTTTATTGTAATAGCTTCATGGCTCATTGTAGTCATGAAGTGATACATATATTGTTAGTACACTAGGTGGTAGTTTCTAATATCCTGATGAATACATGTTGTTTACTGATGTTCATTTTTCATTCTTCCACAGTGTTCTAACATTCCCTTGAAATGTGTTTTTAATGACCTCTTCAACAGAAGCTTTTCTGTGCCTTCACTTGATAATGCATTGGTCTAAAGAATATAATTTAGGCAGACATTGGTTCACATCCATTTACACCTACCTTGCTGCAGTTTGAAAAACAATATATATCATGGGCTAATACATTTTCATGCAAATATGAATTAAAATAAACATATGAGGATGTGATAGTGACCATGGCTCAGACTATTCAAGTACTGATGTGTACATTGTGAATACAATGACACTGGCAGAAGGATTTTCCATCCCCTCTTAGTTGGTATATTGTTTTCCAGTGTTCACTTTTCATTCTTCAAACAGCTCAAGTGTTTCCTTGAATTGCATGCTTTTAAACTCAATGAGTGTAAGTTCTTCTGTAGCTTCTCTTAAAAAAGACTCTGCTCTAAGGATTACCATTACAAAAGGCAGGGATATGAACCATTTATGCATATTTTTGGTGTTGGCTCTCATGTATTCTGTTCCTCTGAAATGTGAGTTTCAGTCACTTCTCTTTTGAGTATTTTGGTGGCATGCCTGGTTAATACTATGGTCTAGAGACCATCACCGAGATAGGCAGGAGTTCATTTCTATTCATGTGTGTGCTTCCTTTCTTGCTATCAGGTGTTCTATTCCCTTGAAAGTAAACATTCCTATAATCAATGTATAATGGCAAGTGCAGCCCTTTCTAATCAAATTTATTTCTGGATTCATCTGCTATTGTTGAAGAAGTTGAGCGAAATAAGCTCCTATCCCATATCCAACCTTATTATTTTGTATTTGCCTGCCTTGTATTGTACCCTCTGCTTGCTTCCCTTTTTTATGTTCATCTTTCTTATACTTCATTTCTATCCTATGATATGGTCAAAAAATGGACACACCACACACATGAATCAAGAAAATATTGAAGACATTGACATCACCAAAAGTGATGACAAACTAATGCACATGGTCCAAGGAATAACCATGGAGCATATAAATCTTAAAACATGTTTTTTTTGCAAGAGTCAAGCTCCCCTGTACCCCTCCCATGTGCGTGTGTGTGTGGGGGGGTGCTTTCACAACCTATCCCACTAATTATTTATTCCAGATGTGAGATCACTCAATCCCTTTGGAAAGGGCATACGCCTCAGTCTGGGGAATTAAAAATATAACACACCTGTTGACCATCTATCTGGCTTGTTGACCAAGGCATCTCAACAAAACAGCCTTTATCTTTAGGGAGGTTCACTTTATACATGCACTGCCATATATTCATAGGCAAATGTGTGTGTGTGTGTGTGTGTGTGTGTGTGTGTGTGTGTGTGTGTGTGTGTGTGTGTGTGTGTGTGTGTGTGTGTGTGTGTGTGTGTGTGTATATATCTGTCTATATATATATATATATATATATATATATATATATATATATATATATATATATATATATATATATATATAGATATAGATAGATATAGATATAGATATAGATAGATATATATGTTAGAAACCAGTCTTTAGAATGTTTACATTTCTTAGTAAAACAAAAAAAAAAGTAGTAGTTTAAAAAAGAAAAAACATACCACTGGAAAGTGTGAAGTGTTTTCATAAGCCTTCTTAAAGCTTTACGACAAAAGCTGGCCTAAACTTCCTGGGTTTGATGGGTATTATTACAACTGTGAAAATGCCTGTCAAATGCTATGACAGCCCAAAGTCTAAAAGCCAACAATTAGGGCACTGCCATTCAAGGGATAAACAAAATCACTGTTTCTCCTTTTTTATCCCTTACTTTTGAACTGCTACAAAGTGCGGTTCAAAATGCCACACTTGTACTAGGCCCCACAACCACCATATTTCATAAATCTATTCATAGCAAAGAAGTACAGCTTGTGTATAATATTAATTACTAGATGAGATACATATTATAAAGTACAGAGGAATATGTCAGAGCTTTGGTGCAGATTGAAAAGTATTATATAGTGGCCAAAAATACTACAACTTTTTAAAATGATGTCATATAAATTAGATTGGTATTGAAAGTATCTCATAAACATGCTAACATTCTTTTGCAGATAAAATATTTTCCAAATTAAAACAAGTATATATATATATATATATATATATATATATATATATATATATATATATATATATATAAAAGTATACATAAAAGCTCAAAAACAGTTTGCATGTCTTCACTGTAACTTAGGCCATAGTTTGTATGCAATGTATGTCTGAAACCATGATGCAGACATGAAAAAAAGACTCTGTGGTAGGCTACAGTGTATATATCCACTTCATTTGTCACTAAAAATTTATTCTTTATTTAAAAATCATAAATTCATTTGGCCAGCTTATGTATGGTCTCTAGAATTGCACTGCTCATACAAAATAGATAAAAATATAAAAAAGATACATAAATAAGAATATAATTTCAGTACATGCAGCATGGCATCATATATATATATATATATATATATATATATATATATATATATATATATATATATATATATATATATATATATATATATATATATATATATATATATATATATATATATATATATATATATATCTACTGTGGCTTCACAATGAATACCCAAATAAGCAGAGTTGTTGACCTGACAATTTTTTCCCTTCACTCTCTGTTTTTCAGAGACTTCCTTTGCTGACTTGCTCAAAGTAACTGTACTCTGAGTATACATACAAACACATGCATGCACACACACACACACACACACACACACACACACACACACACACACACACATGTACTCAGACTCACATAAACACACACAGATGAACACACACCCATGCACGTTTAACATTACGGTGTTTTGTCTTATCCAAAAGTATTAAACTATACCAATGCTAGAATATCAAGTTAGGGATATCCTAAATATTGGTCATGCCAATTGGAAGTGGATGCTATCAGCTGACACCCTTTACTAATAAATACCCTCACACTGATTGATAAATAATTTAATAAATGACCTTCAACAAGATTTATAATACAAATTCATAAAAACTATTTACTTATGAAACATTGGATCAAGTTGTACAGTTGACAGTTACATATACACAGAAATATAAAATGGCACAAGGAAATAGAAAATGATCCTTCTGAAGAAATAGAGTCCATGAAAAAAAATCTGACAAGAGCATCACTTTTTTAGTTCTGAACTAAAAGAATTACTGAAAACTACTGAATTCCAAAAGTGCATAGTTAGGGAGACATAACTGATGAAATAGCACGAGTGCTAAGCTTCAGGGTAGTTCTTCTCTCTCCTTTTCTTTACTTTGACTGTTGTTTATTCTGCAAAGTATGTTCAATCTATTTCATATAAAAATTAACAAAGTCATTAAACAGGGTTTGTTTTTCTTGCTATTGGCTTGTTATCTACTTACAAATCTTCCAATTTTACTTTTACAGCTTCAGTTTCCTGGTGAAGAAATTATCACAGGTTTTGCAATTCAGTGACCTAGCAATTAAAGTTTTCTTGTAAATATGTTTATTATATAGTGTATTTCCTTTATATTTGCTCTATTTTACTACAAAGAAGGCAATTACAAACTGTTTCTATACCATTCATCACAAAGTTCACAAGGTCATACATTTTTCATGATACTGTAAACATACATTGCACAGAAAAAGTTATATATGCACACATTTTTTATGCCACAGTAAAACAGATGATCTCCAAGTTAAATAACATATTTTAGTTTACACCCTGCATGTATTATGAAATTAATGTACAGCAGCTCCTGTATCTTTTATATTATGAATCAGAAAACAGTAGTATAGTTATGTTCAAGCATTAGGGTTTTAAATATTTATTTTTCAAAGTAGTTACTGCTCCATACTTGGGTTGCATGCACTGCTCAAATTAAACAGAACTTTAAAGAAAAATGGTTTGGTCTTGAAATTTTCCAATAGTGGCTATCAGGTGGTTGAATAATACTATTTTTTACTTTACTGAAGCCATAAAGAATACATTTTTGTTCTTTCTCTGTACAA
>NC_056725.1:321841144-321866144 GCF_019279795.1 Protopterus annectens
ACTCAATTTCACTCCGTATACATACTCTCAATCATTCCCCTAACAATGCAACTCTTCTTCTTTGCCACTACCCTACTCTTATTCCTTTCAGCCTTAACTTCATTTAACTCAAATCAGTCCTACCTCCCCAGGCCACTTAAAGGTTCCCTCACCTCTACCTCCCACACTAACCTATTAACTACTTCCTACTCCACTATCTCCCCATCTCTCTTTGGTTTCTCCTCCTCCAATTTTTACAAATTTACCCTCCTTCACAACCAAATGATTACACTCAAACCCAAACCAAAACTCATCTTCCTCCACCTACCATATACTCCACTCACACATCTTACAAATAACCTTCTACTCTCTGGTGACATCCACTCTAGCCCAGGCCCTCAGTCCTTTCATCATCCCTCCACTCCCACCCATTCTGCTCACATCACTAACCATACCCATACTCAGATACAACAGACTTCTGCAAATAAACACCTATACATATATTGTTAAAATATTCAAAGTCTAACTAACAAGATCTCAGAGCTGCATTTCTGGATAGCCCATACAAACCCTAACATCTTTGCCTTGTCCAAAACATGGCTCAAGTCTCACATCACTAACAGTGAAATACTGCCACCTGGTTACAACATCTATTGTGCTGATAGATCCCCAAAAGGTGGTGGTATAGCCATACTCTACTCAGATAGCTTAAACCTGTCTCCTGCCATTATCCCCATCCCCATCTTCCATCCTGCTGAACTTCTCATCCTAAATTGTCATCTAAATCCACACAAGAAATTTGATATCACCTCCATCTACACCCCCCACTGGAAATAATATACCCACCCTCAAAAATATATTATCCTGGTTTAGCCATAACCTAGACTATGAAACTCAATATAGACTGGTCCAAACTTAGTAGTAACTCTCCTCAGTCTAGTATCAACCTACATGGTTTCCATCAACTGCTTACATCCCCCACTCATTTCAACAAAGACTTATCTTCTAGCTCCAACATTGACTGGATACTCACTAACTCCCCCCACCTCTGCCATGGCCCATGTGCCCTACCTAACTCCTTAAGTGATCACCTCCTCACCTCTATCCTCAGACACACCTCCCAGGCACACAAACTCCACCTATATAGAGACTGTTGTAAGCTCTCTAACTTCAGTAACATGCAATTTAACTCCATACTATCGAGTTTTGATTGGTCCATCCTTAAACATATCTCTATTGATGATGCAGTTAGTAAATTTAACAACATTTCCCTAGATACCCTTAATTCTTTTGCTCCCTCCAGGAAAATTAGAATTAAATCAAACTATGCTCCATGGCTCTCCAAAGATACTAAAGCACTGATGCACAACAGGGATAGCACCTAGAAGGCATGGCTTAAAACTAGGCATATTCCCCTTCTAGATAAATACAGACAACTAGGTAACCTAGTAAGAAAATTAGTCACTAAAGACAAAAGTCTTACTACAACTCTTCTCAACTAGGCAATAAATCCAACTCTTACAATTTCTGGACTACTCTTAATAAAATACTCTACCCTGGCAACTCTTCTAGTCCCTCACTTTACTCCAACAACTCTCATATAGAAATTGTTACCCTAATCAACAAACACTTCATTGATACTATCCAAAACCTCACTCCCTCTAACACTAGCACTGCAACTACCACTACCCCCATCAACCCCCACAACCAGAATCTCTTCTCATTTAAATCTGTGTCAAATTCTTACGTTAAATCCCTTCTTCTAAAACTTAAACCATGTTCTCCCTCTACAGATAACCTACCTCCTACATTCCTCAAACTTGTTGCAGAATCTATAGCCTATCCTATATCCATTCTCATTAACAGATCTGTACAAGAGGCTATGGTTCCTGCTATCTGGAAATCCTTCTTTACTATCCCACTACATAAGGGTGGCAACTCGACTGATCCGTCTAACTATCCTCCCATTGCTATTCTTTTTCCCCTCTCTAAGATACTCAAAAAATGCATTCACTCACAACTTCTCAACCACCTCCTCCAACACAACCTTCTCACTCCCACTCAGCATGGTTTCCATCCCTACCACAGCACATCCACTGCCCACCTCCCTTTCACTCATACCATAGCCAAAGCCCTTGATAACAGTCAACTAATATCCTGCCTCTTCCTTGACCTTTCCAAAGCCTTTGAGATAGTCTCTCACTCAATACTCCTTACTAAGTTATCTAACCTCAGCCTATTTTCTTCCTCCCTTGCCTGGTTCTCCAGCTTTCTCTCAGGTAGGCAGAAATCTGTCAAATGGCTCTCCTCCTGCTCTCGCTATATATCTGTTTCAATGGGTGTTCCACAAGTCTCTATCTTGTGTCCCTTTCTATTCAACATCTTTACAAATGAACTCTTCACCTCTTGCAGACAATTTTCTCTTATACAATATGCAGATGACTCTACACTCAGCTCCATCTCCAGTAGTATTACAGGCCTTCACACCCTTACTCAAAACTCTTTTCTATCCACAGAGAAATGGTTATCTGGCAATCTTCTTATCCCTAACCACAAGAAGACCAAGCTCTTGCTCATTCCTCCTCACTCACTTTCTAACCATAAATCTACATTTAATATATCATCCTCCAACAACACTATCATAAAACCTGAACCACATGCAAAACTGGTAGATGTCATTATTGATAATGAACTCAAATTTAACTTACACTTACTGCAAGAAATAAGAAAAACACACCAGAAACCTGGCCTGCTCTATCGCAACAAAAGATTTCTTACTCCAATTGATAGACTCTCTTAAGCACAGTCCATCCTCCTGCCCACACTTCTCTATGCATCCCCTGTCCTAACCAATATACAAGCTACTACCATGAACAAACTGCAACAAACTTACCACAAGATTGCACGATTCATTACTAACTCCCCCTACAACTCCCATCACTGCCTTACCCTGAACTCATTACAATGGCACGAATTCCCTCAACTACTACTACTTTCTCAATTTTGAGTTATTCACTCCATTCTATACAGGCCTTCATCCTGTCCAGCTCTCACTACATTGTTATCTACTTACACCATTCAAGAACCCTCTGCACCTCTAACCAACAACTTCTGAATGTAGAGCATCCAAAGAAGAACATAGGCAAACTAAAATACAACTGCTCAATAGCCCACACTTGGGACAAACTTCTTCTATACATATGCTCCATCATACACCCTGCACACTTTAAAAGGGAACTCGGACTTTATGTTCTCATTACCGAATCATGTCCCTGCTTAGTACCTACCTAATTTCCTCTTTATCCAATGGTGCTTCTTCACTCTGAGCTCCTGAAAGCTTATATAACTTCCTAGGAAGCCTAGGCAATAAATCTGATCACTTGTATATAATGTGTTTGTACATATATCAAAAAATAGTTCATCTACTTATTTCTTTCTGATTATTTTCTTAGGGTAATCTAAATATGTTTGACTACAATAAAATTTGTACTATATGTTTAGGAGTGTAACTTGGTTTTGCTACTTTCTATTTTTATTACCTATGTAATCCTTAATTGTTTTATAAATGCAGCTTTTCTCCTTGGGTCTCCACTGAAAACGGGCCCCTGGCCCAGCTGGAACAACCTGATTAAGAAATGTCAATAAATAAATAAATAAATCCTATAACAAAATATATCTAAGAAAGAATAATGTGCATCTTAAATGTGAGATATTTCAGGAGAGCTAAAATGGCTATAATAAACATAAAGTAAATCCTTCATTTTAGGAAGCCATGTTTTTAGATCCTTCTTGACAGGTGTATGACAATCTTTGACATAGCAAAAAAAAACAGTACAGTTATCTATTGCCAAAAGACATCTTTCTAAATGACTAGAAGTTGTACCTGAGCTACTTGTCACTGTAAATAGACAATATGTGTGTACCTTACAATCACATATGTGTTTGCTGGATTCATGTTACAGAGGTTTAAATATCAAATGCACCTCAAATGATTCGGCTTCAGTTTGTGGTACAAGCATTAGAAGAGCTATCCAGTGTAGGATACAAGTGAGTATGTATTGCTATCTCAGTATTTCTGTGGAGAGATTTTGCCAGAGTTCATTTGCACTAGTGCATCTAAAGAAATCTTAGAAAGCAGATTATTCCTAAGGAATATGGATAGCATGAATCTAGTAATAATTGCACACGCACTCTAACTGGGACCACATATGTGGGTAGTATGCGCCCACAATGTTCCAGCACTGTAGGTATTATAGTGTGCTTTGGGGTCCATTGTAGGGGGAAGTCTGGCACATTAACAAAATAAAATCCTAATTCAAGCCCCACTTCATGATGACAGCTGACTTACCTGTTTCTTCCTGATATTCTAGGAAACAGCCAGGGTTAAGAAAATGAATGGCCTTAAACAGGTAATCTTGACTGCTGCAGGTGGAAGGAGACCAAAATAATGGTACATATCTATCTTCCATATCGAAGATAAATAAGCATCAAAAAGTCTAAGGTTTACCAGAACGATCCATTAATACTTCCATACAAGTCAATCAAATATATATCAGATCAAGATCTATTGTCTTTTAGAAGTGACAAAGGTTAATATATTCTTTAGTGATCTTTTCAATGCAAATAAGATGAGATATCCCGAACCTATTCACGTAAAATATGTTTAAAAATTATTACATTTAAGTTAAACTTTGTTAAAAGACATATCCTTAATTCATATTACAATGAGCAATGAACAAATTGTGTATTTTTCAACAAGGAAAAATCAATAAACTGTACCTTTCTGTTAATCTGTTTCAAGTGATATATTAAGAAATAGCGAACCAACCAACTTATTTTATTATTTATTCCAAAAAAAAACACATTTCATGTCTCAGATACTATACATGCCAAAAACATTTGCAGGAATTAAATCACAGTCAAAAGTAACTGAACGTTAAAGAAAAAAGGTTGTTATCTGAATGATTTCTGTAAGTGAGATTGTTCATACCAGATGAGTACAAAGAAACAAAAACAATTGCTGTATTCACAGATTTCCCAGAAGGACATTATTTTGTTTAATGATTTTCCCCTTAAAAATATTTAAAAACATGCAATACCGTTTCTTATAAAAAGTATATATGATTGTATTCTCCAATGCCTTTTTTAAAGGACAGATCGAAAAGCAAATATATTTACATGATTTTAAATTCATAAAATCATTCGATGATTTTGAATCTATGTTTAATAATGGTATGATGTTGCTGAAACAGATGTCTAGTGTAAGTCACTTTGTAAATACAAATAGTTATTTTGTGAGTGAAGGATCCTCTCTGACTTTACTTTCACATTATTTCAAGTTACCTCAGTTTTGAGTTAATTATAATATTGTGCTATGCTTGCCTCTCAAGGGATTCCTAAAATGAATGCTATCTTGAACAAATATCATATCTACTGTTTGAAAAGTGATGTTTAATTTTATTAGATCATCTGTTTAAACTGTTAAGGTTTCAGTACTTTAGACACTGTATAGATGCTCTATCACATTCTCTGGAATTGCATGAGTTAAAGAAGTACACATTTCTCTTTTTTAATATTATATTCTGTCTTTTATCTGAGTTTGAGAAGAGTCAAAAGTAGTATATTTGGAGAATGCAGTTGTGGATGCTGGATGGGTTAAGTTGCAATTTTGAAAGTTTCCATTATGATGCTTTGCATCTCAACTAATGGAAACATAATCTTTCTTTATAAAAATGGTATTGTCAATAAGTATGGACTAACTTTCAAACAGTAGATGAGATTTCATAGAATCACAGTCAGGCTTCAGTATACAAATTTTAAGACTATTAGTAATAAGCTTAGGATTCTGTAGATGGCCTCATATGCAATGGCAAAAACAAGTATACGCAGGGAAGATGTGCACGGATCAGACCAATGTAGTAGTAAATCCAAAAAAGAAATCCAGAACAAGGGGAAGAAGAAAAATCTTAGAATTTATTGTGGCAACCTCCGTTAACACAAATATAAAAGCAAACCAGTTTCAGCTAAAACATTTTAGCCTTCTTCAGTGCATCAAAAAGCGTTCTTAAGGCAGATGCAGGTTACTGCTTATATATATATATATATATATATATATATATATATATATATATATATATATATATATATATATATATGCCAAATGGTATGATTACTTAATTGACGTCATCCAACAATTGGTTCAAATCAAAATTAACAACACATTCAAGCCAGGTTTAGATAAAACCCCTAGCCTGATAATCCAGGAAGATTCTTTCTGGTTTAGTATAGTGTGCCATCCTACTTTACATGACCTGTTCCTTTTGAATTTTATATATTATAGTAAAAGTAAATTTTGCAGTTTTATGTGTTAAAAGTGTGTTTATAAAGGGCATTGGAAGCCCTTTTGCTTCTTATTTCATTTAAATGTTCACTGATTCTATGTCTGAAGGGTCTCAATGTTTGACCAACATAGAAGGAAGAACAAAAGCAGATGGCCAGGTAAAGAATCCAATCACTACTGCAATTTCCGAAACATCTTATGTCATAAATTTTTGATGTGTTGCTACTAGTAAATTCCTTGATTTGAGATACATGTGTGCACGCACTACAATGACCACAAGCAACACACCTTAATAATATATCTCCAAATAGAATTCTCTGTTGACTGATGGGTAAAGTATAATGTTTATAGTGGGTTAGATATGAATTAATAGTTCTCCCTCTACGGTAAGGGAATAAACATCTTGAGTTGAACAATTTGCCCAATTTATCATAGGCTAACAAAATATCCCAATGGTTATTAATGATATTTTTGAATCTGTAGGTGTTGCTCACAAAGTAGTAACTAACCTAATGGGTTGTGGGATATGTGTATCCACCTGAATGGTTCTATCTTTATACTGTAGTAATTGACATCTATCTAATTTGTCAACCTGATGTGTCCGAGTGATGCAGTCCTGATGGTATCCTCTCATGAGAAATCTCTTAAATCATTTTGACAGGCTCTGAGGGTTTGTTCAGAGGAGCATATACGTTTAATACGTAAATATTGGAACTTCGGAATATTGTTGATGATGTGGCGAGGGTGATGGCTGGAGGCATGTAACAGGGTATTGTATTCTGGAAATTTTCTGTATACTTCTGTTTCCAATGTATGATTATTATTATTATATATTACAGATTTGGGTACAGACAGCCTATAAAGGGAATAAGTCCAGTACTGTACAATATTATATAAAGGCATCATCTGCTTATCATTATATCTTAATATTCCATAGATAAACACATCTAGACTTAAAGGCACTATAATATGCACTAACCATGCATCTCTAATAATATATTAAGGTGTTCTGAGGAATGCAATATGTAGGGTTACGATGAAATATATAGGGTTATGACTGGGTCAACTATCATAACCATGTTATTGTGTTCAATACACAGATACTAAGAAATTCACCTCATGAGAGAAGCTGAATCTTGGTATCCATGTCGAGACCTGAACACAATGCATGGAGGCTTATCTACTCCGTGTACTATCAGTTACAAAAGAAGAAAAAATGCAATATGTTTTACTGGCTATGAAAGTCCTTAAAGCACTAAGCGAATGGAGTTGCATAGATAGCAAGTAATGAAAAAAGACACAGATAGTTTTTAAATACTGCCCTAATGGCTGTAAACTTCAATGGACATAGGAATAAGGATATTCAGAGACTTAAGGAATGTCACTTCCCCTATACACAACCATCACAGGGCTTAGTGGGTGTGTAACATTTGTTGCAAACCTTTGAAAGTGCTGCTACATTCGAATCTCGTGCTACAATATCATTTTTTCCCAGTTTTAAGAGTATAATCATGGTGCTCCATTCACTACAAAGTAAATTAATTACATTTAATATCTGAATAAATATGAAAGATGTGCCACCTTACAGTTGCATATGAGTCATGAGCATGTCATAGATGGGACTGAAGATTGCAATTTTGGGGAAAAAAACCACGTCTTACACATTGTGGAGGGAGTGGAAGCTATAAGCCTCTCTGCATCACATGCTTTTCCTGCTGTGCTTCTTTGCCTACTTCCTTCACATCCCTGCATACCCTTATCTATGTTTTCAGTTCTCTAACCAATCATGGACTGATGTTTTCAGTTTTCTAACCAATCATGGACTGGTATGCTGAATTCTAACAATCATCTATCCAAAAATACAAAAGATACATACTAAAAGAATTACAGTTTTGTTTGCAAAGATTTGTTCTCACTCTGTGTTCATTGGTGTGACTTACAGTGACACATAATAGACTAAATTTCATTCTTTTAACACTATACCAGTGACAGAGCCTCAATCAATAATATTCAAACTGCCACATAACCACTAAATGGAAACACCAGCGATGCTATCATGGTAAAACATTCAAACCAAATTAGAACAAGTCAAAAGACTAATACAGAAATACATAAAAGCATCTTAAAACAGACTGTTAATCTAGTCCATTGATAAAATCATAATGCAGCAGGGCACTCTGTTTTACAAAAACATATTTGAATTCCATAGCTGAAAAGATTAATGTACAAACAATTTAATAATTAATCAAATAATGCATTTATTTAAACAGAATGGATGCTGTCACCACCGGTTGCATGAAGGCTAATTCCAATATCATTGCAGTTTGTATTCTCACTATGGGCATTTTACTTTCCCCTCACTTCTGAAAGACAAGACGGTGATTAATTGACTAACCTAAACTATCTTCTATCTCCCTCTCTTCTTATAGTAATTAGCAGTTGCACTGTCAGGGAGATATTTTTAAAATATATGCATATTTTGCTAAGACTAATATCAAAATACCTAAACTTAACAGCAGTAGTCATTTGATTAAGAAATGCAAATTTCATGATTTGCTAGATGGATGCTGTTTCAGAAGCCATGAGCAGTTTTAAAGAATGCAATTCTTCACAGATTGGGTGGTTTGCTAAACAAAGGTGCATGAGGTTTAACACAATAATACAGGAAAATAATATAAAGCATCATGAAAAGGTATTGTGTAATAGCTAAAGCACATACATAGACTATTGATACATTATTCTAGAATTTGCTGTTTGAACTTTACCTGTGTAGAAAGTAAGATTTACCTCCATTGATTTCATGTCAGTACTTACATTTTTTTACTGTGACTAAATTATAGGTATAAGGGTTATGGTAGTTATTTCTGCAAAAAAAAAAAAAAACAAGCACAATAATAAATACAACACAGAATAAGTACTAGTAAGGCAGAAGAGGCAGTTTGGAGAGATCTGTAGATCTGATATGCAATTTGTAATTTAATGAAAATCACACAAATTCTTGTTTTCCAAACTTGTGAATAGTTTGTGTTCCTTAAAGCCCTATAAAGAGACTACATGGGGGAATAATTGTCATATCTATATATCTATATATATATCTATATATATCTATATATTTATATATATATAAGTGAAATTTTGATGAGTTGAAGTAGACCCGTATACATATATATATATATATATATATATATATATATATATATATATATATATATATATATATATATACACACACACACACACACACACACACACACACACACACACACACACACACACACACACACACACACACACACACACACACACACACCTGTATATAGTGATAGAGAGGGATAGAGAGAATGATTTAGAAATAACAATGGAAGCACATGTTTTTTAAAGAGACCAGATCAAATGTACTGATATCCATAAACAATATCTATTAGGACTTGGGAAACAAAATTCAGTCTAGCAAACTTCCTGAAGGTGTCATCATGTTTTGCATACAACAAGCCAATACTTCCAACAAATTTCACTCTTGGTTTGGCATTCCAGCACTCGAGTGTTTAATTAACTGCATGTAGTTTATCTTCAAATGCCTGTTGTCATTCTGAGACTGCATTGTTGGACAACACAAAATATTGCTTTTGCCATAGTTTTCTATCAAAAAGTTTTATTCATTAACTGCCCATAACTTTTGCAACTGCACTTTCTAGAGAAGTTTCTATCAGTTATCACTTTTCTGGAGGCTAAGAAGTTATTACTAACCTGTTGAAGATCTGAAAAGACATTACCATTTAGTAAGCTATAGGCTGTGGTAGGTAGACAAGTATATAATCTTTGCAAGTTCTTACTGACTTAACTGCAATATGAAGGAAGTGGAACAGAATCCTATAGTCTCATAAAGTACACTTAGGACTTGACTGAAAGTAAGAAAGATAACATTATTTACATTCTTTTTAAAAAGTTGCAAAATTGTTACTCTTTGACTGGTAACTTACTGAAAGGAATGGTACTTCGTTGCATATGCCACTGGCTAACTATTGATAACAGCCTTATTAAGTCAATTTGTTTTGACTTTTTATTTATTTTATTAATCAGTGTTTATACTTGAGCAAAGTGAATATTATATAATAATTACTGCTGGTATTTTACAAATGTATCAGTTGTTAAATTTTACAGGAAAATATTTTTATGAAGTATACATGTGTCTTGCTCTGAATGCTGAAGTGCTTATTATGCTAAATATTTAATGTAGTATTACAGAACATAAGGTGACCTTGGATTTAAATAATAAATAAATTAAGTTAAAATGATCTGAGAAACTTATGTATTATATAACATAAGGTGGTCTTGGATTTAAATAACAAATGAAATTAAAATGATGATATGAGAAACCTAACAGCAAAGAAAAATATGCAAAAAATATATTATATTATCATCCACTGTATATTACAGAACATATGTAGGTTGACGTATTAATGACTGATTAGTAAAACAACAAAAGATTCATACAACATTCATGAAGTACCCTGCAGTCTGCCCTTCCCATTAGACATTAGCATGTATGTATACACATTGCCATTATACTTTGGCTCATTATCCGTCTCTAAATATTCACATTTTCCTACTCTATCTGTTGCCATAAAGCCCGATTTTCCTACTCTTTCTGTTGGCATAAAGCCCATAATGGCAGTCAGGTAATTTTCACTACAAAGCAGCAGCTAAATAAGCCACCCTTTTTTCATTGTTACTAACCTACTAAAGAGAGGCAATGACTCTTATGTGGCACTTAATGAGCTGTCATCAGCAAGTCCCACACTTCCATATGAAGTAGGCAATATTTTTCTTTACTGACTGAATCACAAGCATGTGTGCTGTAAATTGCTTTCACAGACTGTGCTATGATTTAAATACTGGTTATTTTGCTGTTGACTCTGAATTCTATACAATTACAAGAATCATCTTTGATCTGTTATGCGCTAGAAACTTCTTACCACAGCAAGCACTAACCTGTGTTTTTCTTTTTGCTGATATAATCACTGCAGAATGCTTTTGTATATATATAAGGATATTGCTAACATAAAGACATAGAACTCATCCCAGTTTGCTTCTGTCAGGGGAAAGTGTTACCTACGTAACCTGGTAGACTTCTTCAAAAGGTTAGCCATGGCTATGGATGAGGGGGAAATGCTACATATAGCTTACCTTGACCTGGCCAAAGCATTCAGTGCATGATATATTGTTGAAAAACTGTCAGAACTAGGCATAAATCTCTACATAGCATGCTGGATTATCAGGTGGGTCACAGACTTGACCCAAGAAGTCAAGATCAGTGAGACCACCTCCACCAAGAGACTGGTCAGCAGCAGAGTAATCTAGGACTATGTTTGGCCTTCTCCTGTTTGTCATTTACCTCTCAGAAATCAAGGCTAATTTCAAAGGCCTTTTGCTCACCGCGTTTGCAACTGACTGTAAATTGGGAGCTATCATAGTTTTCCCTCATATAGCCAAAATCCTGCAAAAGAGTCTAACACAAACAAATGACTGGTACAAAACCCATGGATTAAAACTCAATGCAAAGAAATGCAATATAGTGCCCTTTGGGAAATTGTCTACCCAAGCTAATTACTCCATTGATAAAATACCCTAACAGTTGACATGATAGATAGGGATCTGGGGGCATATGTAGACAGTAATCTGGCATTCAATCAACATGTAGCCAAGATAGTAAGAAAGTATTCTATGTTGCCCAACCTATAAGCAAGGTTATGGCATCCAGGTCCAAGGACATTACAGTGCCACTCTACTCAGCCCTCATTAGACCCATCATTGAGTATAATGACCCCTTTTACATGTACCTAACCAGACACTTGCATCAACTAGAATACCTTCAAGGGTTCTGAAGAAGGATGATTCAGAGTATGAATATCCTGTCCTATACAGTTTGCAGTAAGGTACTATCTTTGTACTCAGTCTCCTACAGGTTTCAAAAAGGCAATCTATGCCCGACATATAAGTCATCCTCATATCCAGCTCTGATGGATCTCTTGCCAATTTGAAAGACAAACAGCACCAGAAACACTAGATCCAAAGACCTGAACTTTGTCTGTGACATAAATAGAACCTGCTGGAGGGACCAATATATGTCTCAAAGGATCCCCGTGCTATGGAATAAGCTCCCCATCTTTCTGAAGCAGAGTTTGTCAATGATCCTATTCAAGAGAAACCTTGATCATTAGATGGGACATTGCAAATCCCCCCCCCCCCATCTGGTGCCCATGACTGCAATGAACAGAGGTCAATGATAATTAAATTAATCTCCAACTAACATATCCTCCACATAACATTTAGCTATCTCTTTACTAACATACCCCAAGATATAGGCATCAAAGGATCTCTGGGACAAAACTGGGTTGGGTTGCATGGCTCAGCTTGTAAAGACCCCAGTGGTCAGTAGCCCAATATAAACCTATGAAACTATAACCATGTTATTCTGTGTCCTTTGTTTGCATGCCATATTGATATGGAGTCAGTCACAGTTTTGTGCCTACAGACATGCTTTATGTTCTTAGTGTCTATTTTGATGCACTGTAATAAGATGTTTAAGACTTCTATGCTTTATAAACTTTTCTGTTTTCTTATATGATATAAATGTTTTGAAATATTTTGGTGCATCCAGGTGTTGTTTTGAAATACATGGATTGTGAAATATTAAATCATTACCAACTTTTTCTGTAAGGCTCATGCAAATGCTTCTCAAATATTTCTGCACTTGCTTATATTATGAAAACATTGCCTGCATTATGCCTTCTGTCATCTTTGAAAAGGGTACTTGAACCAACACGCCATGGTGGGGAGCAAACAAATAAATAATATTCCAAACACGGTCCTCTGCAACTCTTCTCTCAAGGCACCAAGGGGAAAGGGCTTCTCCTGTGATGCCACAAACATGGACTAAAGTACCTTCATTGGGTCAGCAGCAACAAAATGTGGTTCTTCTAGTCAGACTCAACAACTTGATGTCTTCTAACTTCACCTGCACAGTGTAAATGAATGCGGTAAAACATTAGTTTAAATAATGTAAGGGTGCCATTTCTGAAAATTAAAATGGCTGTCTAAGAAAAAAAATTATTGTGCACAGAGACATCATCCACATTTGTGGGAAATGGGATTGCTTGTCATCTTCCCCTCCTCTAACTTAACTAAAGGTGACAATGCATACAAACCACTAACCAATGGTGCTAAATCATTTTTTTTGTTATTTCTAAGTTTGTTTTATTAAACTCTGTTCTGTTAAAATTTAAATATTTGCTATGCTCAGCTGTTTTTTTTGTGCCGGTCATTGCTCCTTCATAACATACTGTTATGGTTCCCTCCTCTGACTTACCAAAGATATCTCATCAGGCTAAGAATGATGCATTTTGGGATAATCCAGGCAAGTTACCATTATTGGCTTTTAAAGTGTTATGTAACTTAATTATTTTCATTCTTTTCTAAGAGACGTTACGGATTCTTGTCAGTGTTTGCAATAATTTACAATCAGAGTTTTGCACCTGAGGCAAACTGACTTTACTCTTGCTTGTTAATTTTATATTTCGCTAGAATTACTTACTGCCTTGTAATGCATGCAGCATACTGATTATTCCCGAAACATGATAAGAAAAAATAACCTTGCTATAGTGATTTCTTTATGCAAGAGTTGCACTATAGCAAGCTTGCTAATGCTAGGATTATGAATCACAATGTTAACCTAAGAGAAGCTTATGCTGATGTGCATAGTACAGTCACAATGGAACTGCACAAGAAATCAAACAGCAGCTTTAAAAGCAGGAACACACATTCACTATTGCTATCACACAAACAGCTGCAAAAGCAAATGTAAAGCCTAGTAGAAAGTTTTCACTGCTGCTCTTTTTATTTTAACTGGATAATACAATGAGGAAGCTAAAACTCCCCATGTCTTCCAAAGAATTATGAGTAGGGCTCAGGTCATATCCATTTCATACACACACACATATATATATATATATATATATATATATATATATATATATATATATCAAGAGAGGGAGAGAAAGAGAGAGAGAGAGAATCTGAAAAGGAATTCAGGAAATTCCCTTCTTAAGCTTTGCCCTTGAGGGAGATTTTCTGAACCAGTTTCTGCAACAAATAACAACCTGAACTGTATTACAAACCCAATAATAACTCACTGTGTTAAGTGGAACTTTCTATGGATGGAATGGAAAGGACTAAAGATTAGTTCCCATATATTAATATATTAATATTAATATTCATTCACCTTCCATAGATGTTATACTTTTGTGATTCAGTTTATAAGATAGTGTGGCATGTCCACAATCTTCATTTCTTCCTGAATACTTGTGCATCTGTTAGTTTTTTGCATAAAGACTAAAACAGAGACAAACAGATATGTAAAAAGATATATAGAGATAAATAGCCAGTCATCATATCTAAAGTAAGTAATTCATTTAAATATAAGCGCAATACAGTCTGTTTTGTTTAAATCTGTATTTGATCTGTTGGGCTCAGAATGTTTTCATTATTTCACAATATTAGCTAGTAGCGTGCAAATACAAACTTTACACAAAGAAAGCAAACTGACAGTTTAACATTTCTGGACTACATCCCAGGAAACTAACTAATATATCACATCAGGCAAAACAGGAAAACATTTGGGCAGAATAAGAGGTTCAGTGTTCTGCTGGAGAGATAGGCATGTCTCCCAGAGACTACCACATCTATGGAACAGACTTCCCATCCATGTGAAACAGAGTTTCTCCCTAACCCAATTCAAGTGCAATTTGGACAATTGGATGGGAAACCAGAAATTCATCCCTGGTTTGGCATCTATGTCTCTAATATAAACAGGTAACCTGTAAATGATTAATCTCACGGGTCCATGCTTACAATTATCAAGGGTATCAGAACTTTTCAGAGATTTGCGATGCATGGCTAGTCTTAAAAAGGCTCTTGTGGTCATCAGCCTAGTAAACACTTATGAAGCTATAAGAGGTAATGCAGTCAGCTTTTATTTTGAAAGATCAGAAGAATGCAGGTTCTGTCCCCACACCAGGTGATTGGACTCATGATCTACATATTAGCACTTTAATACAACATTGAGGGGTGCTACATTCTTGCAGTGTAATTTTTTACATAATACATTTAGCCAAAGTCCCATTTGTCAGAGTTTATGGGTAGATCGATATAAAAAAATCCCATGTCACTTAGCAAAAAGAACGACAAGTATCCTGGTATCATAGCCAAATGTCAACAATCTGCATTGCTATCACCTTCCAGCTCCCCAAAAAATAGCCACATGCGTATTAGTTCTAACCAACAAAACAATAATGGTCACATAATAATTATTAATGAAAATAGTTCTCAGACTAAAAAAGATGTTTAGTTTTAGAGTCCAATATTTTATATGGAGAGTTGCATTAAACATTTTGTATAAAACCATTCTTTAACAACACATTCCATCACTGTACAGGAGGTTTATCTTTTGAAAACTGCCTGCTGTGGAATATTATCTAGAAGGGCAATTCTTTAGTTTTGCAGCCACACTGCTCAGTGATATTAGATCAGACTGTGAACATGAATGTGTCTGTGTATGATGATTGTATACCAGTCTGACTGTAGTATAAAAATTATTTTCCTGCAGTGCTTTTAAAGGATGAAGGCATGCTGACAGAAATGAAGATAAAATATAAGCATTATAGTATCGTTTTGACTACAGAATATATCAAGGAAGTGTAGTTGATTTACATTTTTTTTCAGAAAAGAAGAAAAGGATGTAGGGCATAACATATTATAACAAACTGTGGAAAATATAAAAAGCTTATAAATAATTATATATATAGATATAGAAAGAATGATTTATAAACCAATGTAACAATGAGTACATTTCATGGCACAGACTTGTACGAGCATTTTTTAAATACTACCAGCAATTTCAAATGAAAAATCTGCTGCTTTGATATGGTAGATAAAACAGTATAACTCTGATAGCGTAATACAGAGTTTAAAGGTCATACAAGTGCAGTATTTTTCCTTATACCAGTCACAGTTCATAGGTTATTTTGGTCACAACTCCAGGTGTCTGTAGTAGGAAGAAGCTCTTAAAACGTAATGTTTTGTATTTTTTCTTGTGAGATCACACACAAGTAAACCTTGACAAATATGAAACTGTATACGCTATGTAGATAGGTACATTTAACCACCAGCAGATTAGAAATATGATCCAATGCACCCTAACTATAATATTTTAATGTTCTACATGTTCTTGCCCTTTATAGTATGTGTATATGTGTGTATATGTGGGGGTGTGTTTGTGTGTAAGTGGTGAGTGTGTATTCTTAAGAAAGAATATAGGTTTTCTAGATATGATAATCTGACCAATGTATTCGATTATAGCACTAATGAAATAAGGTTATTTTACTTTGCTGCCACCTGGTATCTATATATTAATACAGCAAAATAAATTTAGCAGAACAAAGCCACTGAAGCCACATTTTTGACGTGATTATATAGTTTAAGCTAGGGGCTATACTTTATAACTGAAAACAAAATGTTAACCAAAGTAAGCATGAGTTTTTTGTAGCATGACATCCTACCTCTGAATATAAATACAGAAGACTAAAACAAGTTACAATTAAAGATCTTAGAACAGTGTGTACAGATATATAATATGCTGAATATGGTCGGTGCTTACTGCAGTGTTCCAGGTCACTGGATTTTGTTATATATCGAGTGGAATGTGTGGGTGAAACCCCAGGAGAAATCACTAGCTAAAGTCATGAAAAAATGAGGTGGTTTAAATGACACTCCTGAAACCATAAGATTGATTGTGATAAAAACAATGGCAATTGCTTCCTGAGAATTTGAGATTATTCACAGCAGGTATGAGGATAAATAACTAGGATATAGGGGGGACACAGGCAGTGTTATAATATGGCTAGTATTACTTTGGGAAACTGGAATTTTGCTCTTACTTCCAGGTACTACATTTACAGTGACTGCCCAATTGAAAAAAAAAAAAAAACAATATATCTAGAATGGACGCATGAACGCACTATTATAGAGTATTAAACTACACTTAACATCTTTCCGTTTATCTTTACTTAACATTAGATTTCATTACCGTATGCACTATAGAAGATGAATATACAATTTATTCTGCAAAAACTGGTCTGCATTATGTTTCTGATGTATTCTTTTCTAGCTTTTGCTCTTGATGTTGTCATTGTGAGCACACACTCAAAAGATGTCATATGGTTATTGAACAAAAATGTGCATATAGTTGCAAGGCAGTCAGGGGGAACAAAATAAATGTATTTATTTAGTTAGGTATGTTTTTCTATCTATCCATTTATCTATCTGTTGCACATGGTAACCAATATAACCTGACTAGGTTATAACCCCATTTCAGAGGAGGCCTTGGAAAAAAAAAACTCCATCATATACAGTAGTTCAAATACAATTTGCATAAAAAAACATTTAGAACAATCATTTAAGCACTGTGTAGAATGCTGATGCAAAGGAGTACATTTACAGTGGATATAAAAAGTGTACACACCCCTGTTAAAATGCCAGGTTTTTGTGATATAAGAAATGAGACCACAATAAATCATTTTAAAACTTTTCCTACTTTAATGTGACCTATAACCTGTACAATTCAATTGAAAAACAAACATCTGTTAGGGGAAAAAATATAAAAAAAAAATGTACAATAAGATGGTTGTATAAGTGTGCACACCCTTAAACTAATACTTTGTTGAAGCACCTTTTGATTTAATTACAGCATTCAGTCTTCTTGGGTAGGAGTCTATCAGCATGGCACATCTTGACTTGGCAATATTTGCCCACTCTTCCTTGTAAACATGCTCCAAATTTGTCAGATTGTGAGGGTATTTCTTGTGCACAGCCCTCTGCAGGTCACCCCACAGATTTTCTATTGGATTTAGGTCTGGGCTCTGGCTGGCCTATTCCAACACTTTAATTTTTGTCTGGTGAAGCCATTCTTTTGTTGATTTGGATGTATGCTTGGGATCATTGTCATGCTGAAAGGTGAAATTCCTCTTAGGTTCATAGGTTCATAGGCAGGTACTAGGCTATTGATCCTAGGGCCTATATAAGCCTAGCCAAAAAGGTACCCTGGCTTTCGCCACCCAAGAAAATTATTTTCCTGGGCACCTGTTGAGCAGAGCCACAGAGGTGATCCCCAGGGTGAATTTCCTATTTCCCATCCAATCATCAAGATTTTTCTTGAAGAGTACTAATGAGGAGTTTTGTTTGATATAGATGGGTAGCTTGTTCCAGAGTATGGTAAGTCTCTGGGACAGGAATCTATCCCTCCAACATGTTCTATTTATTGTGGTGATAAGGGTTAGGTCCCTAGAGCATGTAACTCAGAGGGCTTGGGATTTCTTTAAGTGGAGCATGTCCAACAGCTCTGGGTTTGACATAGCTTTGTATGTTAGACAGAGATCGCCTCTGAGTAGGCGATATGCGACAGAGTAAAGCTGGAACTTTTTGAGATGGTCTACATAGGGCATCTGTTTGAGGCCAGTAATCCTCTTTGTGAGGTATTTCTGTGGCCTTTCCAGTTGTTGTAGATGTCTTACCAAAAGGGGCGTTGTACTCTATAATGGGTCTAATGAATGATGAGTAGAGCAGAATAATGACCTCTTTTTTCCCTGGATGAGAAACCTTTTGTGATGAGCTGTGCCATGTAGAAGGATTTCCTGACTACTGTGGTGATGTGATTATCAAAGGAGAGACTACTGTCCACCTGTGTCCCTTCCAGTGCTAAGTAGACTACCACCTATGTGGTAGCTCATGGGTACAGAGTGTTTACCAAAGGGAATGACACTGAGCTTGAGGCCATGGCTTTGACATCAGGCATCTGTTTCAGTGAGGCCCTTTTGTAAGATGTCCACATTGTTAGGAGTTTTGATTATGGCTCCTAGTTTGCAGTCATCTGTGAACTTAATCAGCCAAATACCTTCTGTGTTAGCCTGTACTTCAGAAAAGTAGATACCAAACAGGAGAGGACCCAGGACTGAACCCTGTGGTACTCCACTTATCACTGGTCTGAAGTCGGATTTGGACTCTGCTACTTTCACAATACGGGTCCTGTCAGTGAGCCAGTTGGCAACCCATCTTGTGACATAGGAATTTATACCTAGTTTAGTGAGTTTATCTATAATTCCAGAGTGGGGGATGGTGTCAAAAGCCTTGGTGAGATCTAGATAGACTGTGTGAACTACCTTACACTCGTCTACTGGTTTGGTGACTACTTCAAAGAAGTCGATCAGGTTTAGGAGACATGATCTACCTTTTACCTTCATCTTCAGCTTTCTAGCAGATGCTTGAAGGTTTTGGGTCAAAAGTGACTGATATTTGGAACTGTTCATAATTCCCTCCACCTTGACTAAAGCCCAAGTTCCAGCTGAAGAAAAGTAACCCCAAAGCATGATACTGCCACCACCGTGCATCACCGTGGGGGATGGTGTTCTTTTGGTGATGCAGAGTGTTGTTTTTGAACCAAACATACCTTCTGGAATTGTGCCAAAAAGTTCAACCTTGGCCTCATCAGACCATAACACATTTTCCCACATGATTTTGGGAGACTTGATATATTGTTTTGCAAATTTTAGCTGGGCCTGCATGTTTATCTGTGTAAGAAAAGGCTTCCATCTTGCAACCCTACCCCATAGGCCAGACATATGGAGAATATGGGAAATTGTTGTCACATGTAGTACACAACCAGTACTTGCCAGAAATTCCTGCAGCTCCTTCAGTGTTGCTATAGGTCTGTTGGCAGCCTCCCTAACCGGTTTTTGTCTTGTCTTTTCATCAATTTTGGAGGGACAACCAGTTTTTTGCAACATCACCGTTGTCCCATATTTTCTCCATTTTTTGATGACTGTCTTCACTGTGTTGGTATATCCAGTTGTTGTTGTTGTTGTTACTTTCGGCTTTTCCCGGTTAGGGGTCACCACAGCAGAACTCTGGTCCGCTAATGATTGGCAGTTGATTTTTACGTACCGAGTTGCCAGCCCTGATGCACAACCTTCAACGAAGGCACACCCATTCACGCATGTCTCCACACAGAAGACGTTCTAACTGAGAGTCGAACCGGACAGCGTCTTACTGTGAGGTGACAACGCTACCGCAGCACCACCACCGTGGAAATTATTGGTATATCCAGTGCTGTGGAAATTGTTTTTACCCTTTTCCTGACTGATACCTTTCAACAATGTGATCCCTTTGATGCTTTGTAAAGTGTTTTGCAATTCATGGCTTTTGCTGCAGCAGACAACTTAGTAAATGTCAGGAAAATCCTAATAGGAGAGCTAAACTTTATTTGGGATTAATCAGAGTCTCTTTAATTGATGGCAGGTGTGTACCCAACAAGACTGAATGCTGTAATTAAAGCAAAAAGTGCTTTAACAAAGTATTAGTTTAAGGGTGTACACACTTTTGCAACCAGCTTATTGTACATTTTTTATTTTTTCTATTTTCCCCTAACAGATTTGTTTGTTTTTCAACTGAATTGTACAGGTTATAGGTCACATTAAAGGTGGGAAAAGTTTTGAAATGATTTATTGTGGTCTTGTTTTTTTTTTTTTATATCACAAAACATGGCATTTTATCAGGGGTATGTACACTTTTTATATCCACTGGATGTTAGTAGCACGGCATCTCATATAGGTACTGTAAAACTAAAGTTGCTTACTTTAAGTATCTAGATTGGCATAATGGTTACGGTGTTTACCTTACAAACACAAGGTACACAGTTTGATTCTCACATGGGGTAATTGGCCAGGCTTAAAATGGCCGACAAGAGCATTTAGCCTAGTACTAGTCTATGAACCTATTTACATAGGATACTGGTTTGCTGAAATTGTCATTTTTAGCCTCTAAGCGCTATAGATTATGTCTGGGAATCATGGGCCCATTCTTGTCCATTTTGCTTCAGTTATATGAGGTTGACGTTATGGCCATGTCATGATCTGAAGGAAACCCATATATATAGTATTAGTCTCACTAGAATTATTTGCAAGGCTTTTGAATGAATTATAGCATAACAAATACATGGTGCACCTGGATAATTATCAGTTTGGCTTTGTACAGGGCAGATCATTCTTGCTCACCCTTGTTGAGTTATTTGAAAGGGTTACTGAGGCTTTGGTTGAAGGACATACAGTGCACACTGCTTATCTAGACCTTGCCAAGACCTTTGACACTATCTCCCATTCAGCCATTATTGATCTATGCTCCCAACTTAGCATAAACACACATATAAGCTTCTGGATTGTTAATTGGCTGTCTGGCAGAACTCACACCATTAAGGTTGTGAGTATGTGCTCTAAACAGAAAAATGTCACAACTAGTGCCTTATAATACACAGTCTTTGGCCGCCTCCTCTTTGGTGTGCATTTCTTTTACATAAAAGCCAGTATCAAGGGACTTTGGCTAATGAAGTTGGCTGATGATGATTGCAGTCATCAAATCCGATTTTTGTACTCAAACTCTCCAGCTAGGGATGGCCAAATGAATGCTTGGTGTATGAACCATAGGCTTAACACCAATAAATGCAGCATAGTTTTCTTTGACAAGTCTAGCATCACCGCTACTCACCATATAGATAACTTCCAACTTAATTTTCACACAGTCATTTCGGACTTGGGTACCTATGTTGATGCTAACTCTGCTTTTTCAATCTTGTCTCTATGGTGATTAGAAAACCATTCTACTTTGCACAACATATCTTTTGTGAAATTTCCTCAAGATCCAAAGACATTATAGGCCCACTTTATTCATCCCTTATTAGGTCTGTTATTGAGTATAATGCCCCCTTCAACATGCAACTAAACTAGCGTGAGAGACTTTAAAGTTTCCTCAGCAAAATGATGTCAGATGTCCATATCCTTTGTTACACTGCTAGATTAAACCTCTGCTACTCTTCTCGATATCATATAGACTTGTGAGGGGTGATCTCTGCTTAGCTTTTCATGCCACGAAGATCCAACCCTGTTTGAACACCTTCACCTAAATAGAACTAGTTGAAAAGCAAACAACTGTTCTAGAGACCTAAGCTTACACTGTCACATCATCAAGACCAAATAGCATGACAAATACCAAACTCAAAACATACCCTCTTTCTGGAATATGCTGCCCTTACCTATCAAGCAGAGTACTTCCCTAACAACCTTTAAACTGAGCCTGGATGACTATATGGATGATCAAAAATTTTCACTGGGAATATCTGGAGAAAGTCTATTTAATGAAGGGCATTAACAGTTTACAACCAGTACTGGATGACATCGCTGGACTTCTTGATTGTCTGTTTTGATCATAAACTTAGTATGAACATATGAACTTATGAATCTATGCCATCAATTTAAAGGGACTGCTACGGGGACACGTTTTCCACCCCTATATACCAAATTATTTATGCTTTTTTTTCCTGAAGAACATGTGATGTATAAATTAGATTTTGTTAAGAATAAGGATTTATATTATTTTTGTTTCTTTGTTGACATGCTATTTCTCTGAATAGGAGACAGACTGGAAATTTGCACATTTTGTACATGAATTACATAATAATGAATGTGGTTTGATGTTTACTTAAGAATGTTCTGATATTCAGATTAATTATCTTGATGTTTATTTGTTTAGATATATGAACAGATTATATACAAGGTTATTTAGAAAAGATGCAGCCACTTTGATTTTTTTTTTTGCATGGTACCGTTTGCGACACAGGACATCCCTTAAATTCATTACCATTTGGAGAACTAATATGTGCCGAAGTTGCCCGTAGGCAATGGCCTTGTTTCCAGATAAAAGTATCTTCTATTATCAGGTGTTTTTAAGTCATGGTTATATTTTAACTGCATTCAAAAACCATATTGGAGATGCTGTACTGCACTTAGAGACATGCTGCTATGTGATAATAACTTATATGATGGAAGGTACTTAAATGATACTCTTGTACATGCTGTTGATATCTGTCTATTTTGTAACTTAATATAATGTCTTAAGATTAGTTATTATTGATTTTTTTTAATGAACTGGTATGTTCTTAGATCTGATCCTCTTTTGTCCGCAGTTATTAAGAATAAACTAAGGATTTATTTTTTGACACGTATGAATTTTGCATATTTTTAGAACACTGGCACTACAGGAGACTGCTGGTAAATTTGATGGTTAATAACATTAATAGTTTCGGGATTATTTCCTGTGGTGGCTGTAATATCTGCAGGTATGTGTCTCATCTACATGACATTAATAATATGAATGTTTTTGTTAAAAACAGGTTTTCCTCCCTAGCAAAAGGTATGACATATGCAGTCTGGTGCAAATACAAATAGTTTTATATTGGTGAGACTAATACATGTTTTAAGCATAGACTGCAGGAATACTTAAGCAATATCACACTGGGGAAATGGAAAATATAATCAATTCTTAAGTGAATTATTTATACCTTAAAATGATTTTATTGTGTATTAGTCTGAATTTTATAATTTATGTACTCCTTTGATGACTTTGTAGGCAAATAACTAGGAATTTGGAGTTTTATAGAATAAATTTCCTAGACGGTTTATATGAGCTGCTTAAATTACCTTAATGTAAAATATTTTCTAGATTTTTGTGCAGCTGACAGATTCGAATATCCCACAATTAAAGTGGATCAATCCTTAAATGTCAGCCAGTAACTTCAGAAGGTACTTAATGTATTCTGTGCAGCAGAAGAAAAAATAAATAATACTGTTGGATGGAAATGGCTGTAACCCACAACTGCTCCCCACTCTGAGTCCAGTTTTAGTCTTATTAGGGCCTAATGATTAAGATATTTTATCTATACAGCTGTGTCAGTTCTCCATAGCTACTATAGGGAAAATATTCTTCCGACTTGACACTATTTGAGGAACAGATACAGATGTTGAAAATATTGATAACATGACATCTGTACTTAGAATTTTGTTAAAAAAATTGTATGACAAATCATAGTGTGAATTCCAACAATAATCAACAAATAGTGTGACAGATAGTTGTTAACATAACAGACATCAACTGATGTTAGTAAGACCATAGTTACATTTACCACTGTTATTTACAAGGCAACACTGAAGTTTGGTGCACTGTTCTGAGCAAAAAATAACATATCTAAAATATTTCATAGTATATGGAAACCTTGTTCAATATTTAAACTATTTCATGGAATAATTGTATAATTAGTTGTGTAAAATAATACACAGTAAGCCATGCTGTAGGTGGTAATAAAGAAACCTGATTAAAGTAAGATATCAAAACTGTGATTTGCACATAATACTCCCCCCCCCCACACACACACACACACATGCGCCCATGCATTCATATGTGCACACACAATCACACAAGCACATGCATACATATGCAATGATTTTGCCTTTATGCTTCTACATGCATTACAGTTCAGTAGATATTCTGTTAGGTTCACTCTAATCATGTGTGCATGTATGCAAAAGATTTTACAAGATACATCATCCAGACCATTGTCACATGAATTCCGCAGCTCGGGCACACTGATATTTAGAAAAACATGTTATTAAAGTCCTCTATCCAGATTTATTTGGAGTGGTTTCCCAAACATTTTAGAATTGGAGATGTGCAGTTATTGAAACATAT
>NC_056725.1:321871144-321886144 GCF_019279795.1 Protopterus annectens
GTAGCCTCTAACTTCAACAACTATTTTACCTCATCCATACTTAAACTTATAAATGATATAACACCCACAATCCAACCACAACCCCCAGTATGCCAAACCAACTCTACCTTCTTCTCCCTCAAACCAGTACCAACATCAACCATTCAGAAACTGTTATCAAAACTCAAACCAACCACTCTCACAGCCGACAATCTGTCAGGCAAATATCTCCAAACTGTATCTAATGCCATTGCCTACCCCATCTCCCTAATTATTAAAAGATCCATTACTGTATACACCATTCCATCCTTGTGGAAAACCTCATATATCATCCCCCTCCACAATAGATGCCCCTCTACCAACCTCTCCAACTACCGTCCCATTGCTATCCTATCACCCCTATCAAAGATTCTAGAAAAATGTATCCACCACCAACTTTTTACATACCTACTGCCTAATAACCTACTATCTAAAACCCAGCATGGATTTAGACCATCCTACAGAACCACCACTTCTCTAATTAACTTCTCCAACACCATACACTCATACAGGAACCATGGGAATCTTGTCTCTGCCACCTTCCTACACTTATCCAATGCATTTGATATAGTTTCTCACAATAAACTCTTAGCTTGCCTCTCCGAACTCAACCTCAATAATCCTACCCTCCACTGGTTCAACAGTTACCTACAAAACCATTCACAGTATGTTAAATGGGTCAGCTCCCTACACTCCGTCACATATGCCATACCCCAAGGCTCAATCCTAGACCCCCTTCTCTCTAACATATTTACAAACAAACTCCACTTAGCAACCACAAAAGCTGATATTGTCCAGTACACTGATGATACCACCTTAATCTGCTCAGTAGCCAAAATCCATCTTCTTCAAAGTAAAGCCCGAGAATCCTTCAGTGAGATAGAGAACTGGCTAAACTATCATCAGCTGATACTAAACCCAAAGAAAACAAAACTAATGTTACTCAATCCAACTAAGTCCAATGACCCCACCTTCTCCATTCTCTCAGGCAACAACACTCCCATCACCCCAGTACCAGAGGCCAAACAACAAGGCGTCACACTGGACTAACAACTTAAATACAATAAACACATATCCCAAACTATCTCTAAAGTCCACAAAAAGCTAGGATCCCTCTATCACAGCAAACAGTTCCTCACTTCTACATCTAAAAGTGCCATCAGATTATCCTGATAAAATTAATGTTAAATAAATAAATAAAATAAATATACGTATATGTACATATATATAGATATATATATATATATATATATATATATATATATATATATATATATATATATATATATATATATATATATATATACATATACACATACATACTGTACATATACATATATGGGTATATTATGTTACATCAAAGAAAATTTTCATCTAATCATAAAATATTGAACATTTTTATCTAAAACACATTTAGTCAAATCACAGTATATCTAAAACTTCATAAGCAGAAAATACTCCTCCAAGACTTCTTTTTTGCAGGAAGTCAAGCTCCCTTACACCTACCCCACTCCCATGTAGGTCAATAAATTATCTTTGAACTCTTTTGAGAGGCTTCTTTGCTGAACTCACATGGCAGAACTTGTTTGATTATCCTTGTCATAACCTATGTTTCATCCATTCAAACTAACCTGCAAATTTTATAGCTGCAGCCAATGTCACCAAAGTACTCTTACAGTTCTCACTGCCTCATCAAGCTATCATCTATAAACCACATACCTGGCTACTAAATTCACAGATGGCCTCCTTTCATAATGAGGTTACAATCTAACAAAAACAGCAAATGCTGACAGTACTGACCTATATGCATTCCTAGTAGCCTCTGCCTACGAATACTGTGCCATCCACCTGCTACAGCCTGACAATTTGTAGTACCTGCTTTTGGATCATCTCCAGGTATACCTCTACCTCTGGCACAATAGCCTGATACCTGGAAATCTGAAACTGAGACAAATTATAAGCTAACACATTAAACTTGCCAGATAAATGTCTAGCAGACTGAAAGTGAGATAAACTATTCGCTAAAACATTCAACTTACCACATAAATGTCTAGCAGACTGAAACTAAGATAAACTATCAGCTAACACATTCAGCTTACCAGATAAACATCTAGCAGACAAGTACAGGTCAGTCTTAAAACAAAACAAAATTAGCTTCCCTAACAAGACTTATACTTCAGATAACCTAGTAGCCACATTTCTAGCCAAAATATGCACCACTATTGCATTGTTTGAATGAAACTCAGCCATCCCGTTCTGCAATTTTTTTTTTTTTTAGACCACTGCTGCCGTATTTACTGGGATAACCTCTCCAACACTGCAATGTCCTTCTTCAACATGTCTGTCCAGTTCTCTGGCCAAGGTACAGTAAACCATTTCTCTTAACAGTAAAATACCAGGGCAAAGCTTTCTACTGCATTGGTCATCAGATGAAAATCATCTGTCAGGACACATAGTAATCCCATCATATTGCTAGGACACTTCCTGCCAAATCTGCAGATCTAGCTTAACCCATGCTGGTTACCAGCCCTCTGTGATGCTTTTGTCTACAGTCTCTTAGCACGATTGCCAGCTACTGGGTAAATGTCCCACCTGGCACATTAGCTTGATAAGTGAAGTTTATCAATCCCAACAGTTCCATAACAAGAGCTTGTCATAATCTTTACGGTATTTACCTTAGACGGTACAGAGTATGATTATCACAATGTGTAACTGGCTAGACTTAAAATGGCCCACAAGGGCAGTTAACCTATCTGGCCATGACACAATCTTACTCTTAGCTGTACCAGTTTATCCTGAGGCATCCTAAATACACCTGCCTATGCAACAACCACTAGGTCCAAAAAAGTAAGGGCCTTTCACAGCCCAACTTGCTTGCCCTCCCAAAATATATCTGCTAGGAAAAAGAGGGGTTGCAATGGTTTCTTCTCTGCTTCAAATGTACCTTTGCATCTGAGACTGTCTCTGATATCTTTTCTTTTACTAAAACAATACACCAGAGATTTGGATTCTGTGGAATCTGCATTCTTTTTAATGAAACTGCAGCTATGTTTTTGAATGTCAACTTACTTTGTACAATATAAACGGTATGCTTTTACGGTACCATGATCAGAAATGGAGGTGGAGTGAGGCAAAAAGGCAGCCACCATAGGCACAAGGTGTTATGGCGAAATGAATGCTGATACAAAATTTGTTGTCAGGACAGAAACACCTCAGCACTTTATATGGTGTGCAAACTATAGCAAGACACTTGTACTAGTCCCCAAGAATCTCTAGAAAGTAGGTTAGATTTTTTGACCCATGAATATTATTTGCCTCCATCACTGGACCTCAGATAAATATTTAATATATAGATATCTAGGAATATTTATGCCCTAATACATATGGCATCTTTAGCAGCACCAAGTGATCAAGTTTCTGATAGCTCCCCTGACCCTTACTGTCTTGTGCATCCAACAGCAGAAACATGGGTAATGAAAACCTAGACAAAATTAAAAGGAAAGCATCTACTAGCAATTATAGTGTATCAGTCATGTCTGGAAGCATGTTTGTTTTACAATTAATTTAATTTCCTGGTTTACTCTTCATGGCAAAGTTGCAAGTGATTTTGAAGAAAATGAAGATTACAATGTGTTTGTGTCTGTGTTTTCTTTTTTTTTTTGATTTTTAAGTTAACACATTTCTTCTCTAAAACCACACCCATAAAATGAGGGTCTATGTTCGGCTACCAAATTTAAATAAACTAGAACCGCATATTACCGAATGGAAAACAGCGAACTGCAATGTTACTGAACACCAACAACAGTGAGAAAAACTTCATCAAATGGCCATAGTCGGCCAACATCGCACATACAACTACTCAAGGTGGGGGGCTGAGCCTCCACACACCCCTAACTATGCATACCAACTCCAAGACTGCTGTATAGTGGGGAATTGAGGAATTATAAAAGGTTCTCCTTCACTTACCTTGTGCATCATGTTATTGCTGGTTGTTGGTCGATTATGGCCATTCGATCAAGTTTTTTTCACAGTCAGTGTTTGCTAATGTTGCAGTTCACTGTTTTCCATTTGTTAATATGTGGCTCGAGTTTTTTTTAAATTTGGTAGTCGAACACAGACCCCAAAATGATGTCATGGTAGGTATTGAGCAATTGATTACATGCACCTTCAAAACATCATAGGTAATCAGAAATAACTTACCTTTGTAGAGGAGCTAATTCTTATTCACATTGCGGTTTCACTTGTACACTGTCATGTGATAATTTTTAGTGTGAGATGTTTCCATTTGCAAGAACTAATTGAAAAACTGTATTCTAGGAAGTAAGAAACTACTTCTGATGCATTTGACACGGAATATAGCAGTGTATATATTAATTTAGGTAGTGAGGCATTATGTCTGCAATCTTTTATGATATCATGGCAGGGATTTTCAGCAATGAGAAAAATATTCATGAGACAATCCTCACCAACAAAATAAAATCCCAAAGCAATGCTCTTTTGCATCATAACCTGTGTAATTTGGTATTGTATATGATAAGGGGTTTATTATTTACATTTAGTTTAGAACAGGACCAATACATCTTAAGATCCCGATGCACAACAATCAGATCCTGCATAGTAACTGTTTTACTTTACACTACCACACAAGGAACCATTAGATATCAATGTGCAGAGCTTCACTACTGCTTAAACGCACAACCACTCTTGAACATCTACCTGCAGATACCGTGTGACTTACACTGCATCTTGAATTTGTTACTCTGGTTGAATAATACAGAGCTGCAATACAGAATGACAGTGCATTCAAATTCACAGCTGTTCTTCATGTGTAACACTGACAATATGGTCAATATCTTACATATAGTTAAAAATAAACACTCCTAGATAAAGTACGCTATGATCAGCTCACAAGTCCAAAAGTAGTCCTAGAAATAAACAACTAATAAGCAAATCTCATTTAATTCTAAACCCTTGAATTACTAATTACAACATGTTTTTTGTCAGTGCAGGTTGTGACAGCACTGGTTTTATGCAGCAGTATTTAGCAACGATAGAAGGTGCCAGCAGAACCACTGAATATAACCACCTTATTTTGCTGAACTGCTTACACTCTTGTACTGAATTAATAAGATGATAGATACATTTTTAAACAACAGGAAGTGATGTATAACTGTTTTTGAAAAAGTTTGGCAGGAGCCAAACGAAAGCGCTTAATTTATACTGTCTTTTTATGCTTTGTGGATTTGTTACATTAAACCCTTGCTGAGTTTATTTAGTTGGACATTCGTTTTTTGTGGGTTTTGTGCCATCATACTTTCTTCGAGCAAGTCCGTTTTTCTTGGTTTACGTTTGGTTTGCTTATACTCTTATCGTCTTGATTTTCTCAATTCTTGGCTGTTAGCGTGAAGGCAGTTCTTTACTGTGCTATAATGTGACTCAAGATTAAAAACAGACTTGCAGTCCATGACAATGGAACTGTACGCTGTGGGTTTTTGTTCATCATTGATGCCACATAAACACATAGCTGTAAGACAAAACTGTTTTCAACTTCTATCTGCTTCATTGTGGCATCCTGATTATGGTATAATGACACTCCAAAGAATTACAGAGGTCAGGATGGCATCCACTGAATAGAAACAACATGAGTGGCAATACCACATCTCTACATTTGAAATGAACTAGAGGAAAGTCTTTCAGTACCTAAGGTAATATGCATGTTTTTAGAAACAGCCTTACAAATCTGTAAAAAAGCAACAGACCGAGAATATTATTATATAAAAATACATGGGTGATACAAAGCTACTGTGCAAAAAATCTGAATGTTATACGGAAATAGAACCTCTAGGCTTCTGCTGTGATAACTGGTGCTCATTGTTAGCTGTTCAGTTTCTTGTATTTCATATGAGGTTGTCTCTTAGATGGAGAGCAGAAATTTCAGCAAAAATGTTAAAGTTTGTATGCATTCCTTGTGATTTACTTTTAGAATAAATAGTAAGGAACCTTTGATCCAATGCAGACACTTCTCTGAGTGAGCCAACTACTGAATTTTGAACACTTTGCTTTAAACTACATCATCCTCTCCATAAACATTTTTAAAATTCTTTTCCATAAACTTCCCCTTGGTAATGACTTCAACCTTAGAATAAAAGCTTCACTGCATAGAAGCCTTGGAAGTCAAACAATTTCCTGTCACCACTAGTAACTGCCCACCCCACGTGGGCCAATTAGCATGATGAAGTGAAATTCTGATTCAAAGACATGATATAGCTGGAATAAGAAAGTCCTTATTAAAGTCTGATTACCATAGATCAGAATCAAACATTGCAAGTCAGACCAGACCAAGCAAATGTTCTCCCTAGCAGCCCATGCACTGCTTTAGCAAATGTACCTTATACATGCATGCAGATATACACACAGAAACACACACACACACACACACACACACACACACACACACACACACACACACACATTTAGACACCCATGTTCACACACGTACTTAAAAACACTCCCCCACACACATCCACTCATGCACAAACAAGCCCCTCACATTCATGAAAACACTCAATTATACACCCACATATCTGCTCCACTGCTTGAAATGTTATGACCTGCTTTAGTGAGACCCAGAATGGCATGACTGAATGGCCAAAAAACAGACTTTCATGATGGCTATTTCTCAGAATATTCCCTTTAATCGGAGGAATTGCACTCTTGAAATTATTACTTATAAGTTCAGGGACTTGAGGGAGGTTAGCACCTGTACAACTCAGAAGCTCATTTATTCAGAGTTCCCTTGTGCCTGGCTTGGACATCTATGACTCCAAGACTTGGATTTCTTCTAAAACTACCTAGACCTACAAAGCTAATATATATATATATATATATATATATATATATATATATATATATATATATATATATATATATATATATATATATATATATATATATATATATATATATATATATATATATAAAATATATATAATATATATTTTTTGTATTTGCTCTAACTGTTTCAGTGATATTTAACATGTCTGTGCTGCCTTTATTTATTTTGTCAAGTTTATCACTGTTTTTCAGCCTGCACTTGTTCACAAGAAACTGCATTTGTTTGGTACTGTACTGTTCTTAGGTTGTTTTTAACAGTAGTCTGATATTTTCACTCCTCCTCTGTTACTGAAAAAGCTGTTTCTGAGTTTTTTACCAGAATATTTCTAACTTTTACAATGTTTTTGTGTGTTGTGAACACTTCTCAAAGTTAGCAAACTTATTTTCAAGAATTCCTGATATTGCAGGAATCCTTACTTCTGTTCTAAGGCATCTTACTGCACTTAAGCTTAAAACCTGTTTGTTTTACATTAAAAGTGTTCTTTTGTACTCTGGTGGGAGCAGAGAGCTAAAGTTAACCCATCCAAGGTGGGAACTACTGGTCAATCACTTATTGTGTTTTTATCTGATAGGTCTGAGGGTTTAACTTTATAGAAGTCTTGCATCCTGCTGGTATAAATGAACTCCCCATGCTTGCACATAAGTCAGCCTCTCCAGTTTAAAATCATCTATAGGAAACACTCTCCATAGTCTCTCAATGTTCACAGTTGACTGAGGAGTGAAGAGCTGCCAGTTTTAGCAGTAGTACCACTGCAGGTCATCTAATAGTATACTACTAAACACTCTTACTTTGACATTTAAGTGACTCTTCCTTACTCCTTCCCATCTAGAAATTATGTTTCATTGCCTTATGTAGTATAGGCCAGATTCAGACCTGCTGAATCTAGACTGTTTGATATCATTGTGCTCTTAAACCAGCCATCTTACATTAAGATGGCCTCCCTGCACCCTTGTGACAGAAGTGAGTAGCTCAGAACCCACCTAAGTTGGAAATTGCTGGAGAACGGCTCAGTTTGGGGCTGTCCCATTGGCAGTTGAGTTAAAACTGTTTAAATTTGCCTGTATTTATGCCTTGCATTTGCATGGTTTGCTCTCAGTTTACCAGAGCTGCACAATATTTGGCAACTTTAGCCAAAGGTCTGGAGTGCATCTGCACTGAAGTCCAAGGCATCCACTGAAAAAAAAAATGAAATATAAGTATATTTTAACCCAGTACTGCACATTGTTAACTGTATTTATTGAATTACTGTTTCATTTTTGTTGTTTGCTACTAAGTCCAGCTAGCCCACTTCCTTCCCATATACCTTATTCAAAATAATCCTGCCACAATAGACACACAGTTTCCCATCATTTCTCTTGCCAGCTTGATTGATATGGGCATGTTGAAACAATGTAGTAATTGCCTCATATATACTAACAACTATTTACTTCTAAACAAACTAACACCTTATGTGACAGATGCAAATATACTGTGGAAAAGGAGTAATTTCTCTCACATAAAAACAGACTAGACATCAAACAGGTTGTGAGCACACATGCTTCACCTCTCATGCAAACCTCACCTCTCACTCAAAATAAGGTCATGACACATAAACCCACATATGTGCAGGTACTCACTAAAAACCTAATAAAAGAAGAGAGACCTCCCAAAAGCACATCACCCACACTCACCACTAAGCAAAAAGAAGCCACTGCACATATCAACATACACACCCGTGTCTCAAGAAATAAGCCCCTAAGGCAAAAAATATCAAATGTCTTGGTTATAGGTGACTCCATAAAGAGAAACACAGGATGTCTCCCTCACCAGAATGGGCAAGGAGAAGATCACAGTCAGCTGCCTATCAGGTGCCAGGATCCGACAAATCACGTATGCACTCAACTCATTCAACAAAGAGTACTGTTACAACTCTGTCATAGTCCATGTATGAGTGAATGACTTGAGATGTATCTGTCTAGACTATATGAAGAGAGACATGATGGAACTCTCTGATTATGTGTCCCAGATAGATATGTCCCTAGCCCTAAACAGTATGCTACCTCTACTCAGGATAATGCCGCAATATAAACAAAAACTTATTGAATTCAACAATTGGATCGGCTTCTGGTATCAGTCCAGGGGGATCTAGTATCTGTCAGCCTGGGAGGATATGGTAGACAGACCTTGCTGCATTGCTAGAGATAGTCTGCTCCTGTTACCCCTAGGCTTTTAGATATTGGTAAAGGCCCTTGCCTCCCCATAGTGCCTTTTTAGGCACTGTCAAAAACAACAAATTTCCAAAAGTAACAAAATATAATCAAGACAAACTCAGGGTCATACTGCTTAATGCTAGGAGTTTAAATACAAACCTGCACTTCATGGAAGCACTTCTCACCTTGGAGGAAGCTGACATCTGTGCAGTTACTGAGACATGGTTCAAGGCAGCTGCGAGCACCCCGGCTGTGCAAGGCCACAATGCCTTCCATACATTCAGACCTCAAAATGAGTGTGAAGGAACCAAAGGTGGTGGTATATCCATCTTCATTAAAACCAAATACAGTTCAAGGCTGATCAAACAGCATGACTCTCTTGAACGGCTCCATGTCCATTTAAGCATTGGGGAAGTACCATATCATATCATTGCTAGCTATGGATCTCCTGCCATGAACCAGGATAAGCACACAGCTTACCTCGATTTACTAGAATCCCTTGTCATATTGCCCAATGCTTTATTCATGGGACATTTTAACTATACTTCCATAGACTGCGGGAAATACATGATCAAAAACACGCTCACCCAAAGGCTCTGGGACTTTTTTAAAACAAATGTTCTGAAACAGATAGTCTGCACCCCCTCTAGGGCCTCTAATGTTCTGGACATAGTGCTCACCAACACAGGGGGTCACTGTACTTCCCATGTATGTGTGATGTCCTCCCTGGTTAGGTTAGACCACAAATCAGTCTCATTTGAAGTAACTACTGAAACGTACACCCACACAGGAACAAAAATTATAAAAACATGTTACCAAAGCTAACTATAGCTTACTAAGCAATGGTCTAAAAAGCTTCAAACCACCCATAATCACAGACATCAATGATTACTATGCAGAAGTGCATGTAAATGCCCTGTTCAAACACTTAAGTAACTGAATAAACTCATAACCAGGTCTTCCCCCCAAAAAACAAGCCATTATGATAGACTTCAAGTATAAACAGCTTATATAATAAGAGGAAGAAACTGCTGAAAAAAAGCAAGAGAGATATCACTCTACAGAGGAAGAGTTCCCTCCTAAGTCTAAACAAGAAAATCAGAAATCATGTAAAGTCTTCTAAAGCAAATTACAAATCTAAAAATTGCATTCCTAGCCAAGGATATTCTTAAGGCATTCTTTAACTGCATCCAAAGTCTAAAAGGTAATGCCTAGCTATGTTCTGAACTGGTTGTAGATGGGATCACTCATACTACACCAGAAGATATTGCCAACCTACTAGCAGATGGAGTCGATACAAACTTCACCCCCTATCCCCACCTACCATATTCCAAAGCATACCTGACACCAACCCTCTGAGTGTCTCTAGAGAACAGGTCATCTCGGCACTCACCAAGGCCAAAACACGGTCACAATGGGACCACATAATATTCCAGGTTGTTTACAAAACAATCTAAAACAAGACCTAGCAGACCCACTTGGCATTCTCTTTAATCGTAGCTTGAGAACTAGCTATATTCCTGAAGAATGGAGAAGATCAACTGAGGGGGGCCATCAACTGACTCTGGGAACTACAGACCCATGAGTCTAACTAGCCTCATCTGCAAGGCCATGGAGAGAATTTTCATGGACCTTATCAACAAGGACATAGGTGACCCAAAAACACTGGACCCAACCCAGTTTAGCAACATTAAGGGTAGATATTGCTTATTTAACCTGGTAGACTTCTTTGAGAATGTCAACAAAGCCATGAATGAAGGTAAGACAATGCACACAGCCTATCTCAACCTTGCCAGTGCTTTTGACACAATTCCCCACTCTTGCATCATTGAGAAACTCTTGCAGATAGGGACTAACCCTAGCACTAGTAGATGGGTAGCCAACTGGCTCACCGACAGAACACATTCTGTCAAAACTGGTGACTCCACTTCCACCAGTAGACTCATCATTAGTGGAATACATGTGGTTTCTGCTTGGCCCCTTACTATTTGGAATCTATTTCTTAGAAGTCCAGGCCAAAGTAGACAGCCTTTGGCTCACAAAGTTCATTGATGATTGTAAACTGGACAATGATGTTAACATATTGCAAGAAGGGCTGACACAAACAAATGATTGGTGCCAAAGCCACAGTCTAAAACTAAATACAAAAATGCATTGGCAAAACAGAATCCCCTACAAATTACAATATTGACAGCACTCCCTTGAGTTTCAACAAAGTGGTGTGAGACTTGGGAACACAGGTTGATAGCAATCTAAACTGTGACCACTATGTTTTCACAGTGGTAAGGAAAGCCTTCTATGTAGCACACCTCATAAGAAAGGCATAGCATGCACGTCAAATGATGTTTTAACTCCACTGTATTTGATCCTCACTGGACCACTAATAGAGTATAATTTGCCCTTTTGCATGTTCTTCACCAGACACCTGCAACAGCTGGAGAGACATCTGAGGTTTCTCACTAAGAAAATACATGGACTCCAAACCATGACCTACGTGGACATGTAAAACAGAGCTCCTCACTGACCCTATTCAAACGCAACCTAGATAAATGGATGGGAGACTGAAAATTAACTCCTGGGGTGGTACCCATATCCTCCTGGATGGGATTAGCCATTGTTGATCACAAACCTGCTTTGCTCACAAATTCGTTTTGCAAACTACCGAAAAAGGGCAAATGGGGATAGTTGGGATTAACATGGCTAGGCTTGTAACTTCCTATGAACATTTGAACCTATAAGAAGTTTAAAGTAGAAGTACATGAGACATTCAGTATTTGCTTTTCATCTGTATTTTGGTCTTTTTTTCCAGCATATTGGCAGTCAGCATTATGAATGCATACATCTCAATTGGGAGCCCTCCAATACACTCATCTACTGCATGTAATCCCTACCTGCTATACTGTGACCATCAAGGTACATACACAAACACAAAGACACACAGAAATCTAGACTTTTGAGTGCATACCTAACCCTACTGGCATACTGCAACCACCCAGGTGGACACAAATAAACAATCCAACCCCCCCCACCACACACACACACAGATATAGATCCACAGATGTATATATAAAGTTCTACTTTACAAGCTTGAAGTTTCAAAACTTTGAACTGCAAATGGTCGGGACCATAAGATCGAAGTTTGGAAATTTGAAAATTGTAATAAAAAAATTAAAACATTTTCTTTTTTTATGTTTTTGCACCCCACACCCCCTGCTAAATAAATATACCAACTCCGAGATCGCACTACAGTGAGGAAAACGGTACATTTCCTGTTCCAGATTGTATGGCGATTTCCATTCAAAACGTTCAAAGTTTCAAAACTTCAGTCTTGTGGTCTTGACCATTTCTAGTTTGAAGTTTTGAAACTTTAAGAGTGTGAAGGGAATCCGTACATACTTTGACTGAAAATTACTGACTTCCACAGCTTCTCTGAACTTATCTGCAGTGCATATACTCCCATAGTTGTAAGTAAGTGACTACCACCTTTTTTATAGTGTTCATGTTTTCCTTCTAGTGTAAAATTTTAGTTGGCCAAGCAATTTTCTTTGCCAAGCAGATCTGGGGCTGTGGACATTTCGAGAGGAGAGCACATGGTTAATTATTATTATATCAAATGGATCTATATCACCAAATTGAAAATACCGGTAATCGAATGGCATTTCACATCGAACTGCCGTCATCGAAGTGTTTATTGTGAGATCACAGTGCAGTGAATATCGGAAAAATTGCGCTTTTCTCACTGCAGTGCAATCTCAGAGTTGGTATATATAATTAGCGGGGGGGAGTGGGGGGCTGAGCGAATTTGGAAAATGACATTTTTGATGTAAATGCCGTTTGATAACCAGTCTTTTTAATTTGGTGATATATATACCCATACCAAACTGTTACATTATAGGTTCATAGGTTCATAGGTTGGTACTGGGTTATCTGCCCAAAGGCATATATTAGCCCAGCCACGTTGTGCGGTATTCACCGCCCCTTTAGTAGTTCCCTAGACCCTTGTACTAGCAGCTAGTACCCTTGGCCCCTATCTAGTAGTGCTGTTGGTGTGATCCCCAGTGTGAACTTTCTGTTACCCATCCACTCATCAAGGTTCCTCTTGAAGAGTGATAGTGAGGGGCTCTGTCTTATGTAGATCGGGACCTTGTTCCATAGTAAGGGAAGTCTCTGTGAAGGGAATCTATCCCTCCAGCATGTTCTATTCATTGTTGTGTTGAGATTTATATCCCTAGAGCATGTAGCTCAAGTAGATTTGGTTTTGCTAAGATGGAGCTTGTTCAACAATTCTGGGTTGGACATGGCTCTGTACGTTAGACAGAGATCGCCTCTGAGAAAGCGGTATGCAACAGAGAACAGTCTTAGCTTTTTCAATCGTGCTGCATAGGGCAACTGTTTAAGGCCAGTCATTCTCTTGGTTAAGTACCTCTGTGGTCTCTCCAGCTGCTGGAGATGTCTAGCCAGGTACATTCCAATTGGTGCATTGTACTCAATAATGGGTCTGATGAGGGAAGAGTAGAGTGGCACCATTACATCCTTAGATCTTGATGCTAACCCTTTCATGATCAGATGGGTCACATAGAAGGATTTTCTAACCACTTTGGCAACATGGTTATCAAAGGAAAGCTGGCTATCTACTTGGGTCCCTAGATCCCTTAATTCTTCTTCAGATTTCAGGGGATTACCTCCTATGTTGTAATTTGCAGGAACTCTGTTTTTTCCTAAGGGGATTACTATGCATTTTTTTGCATTTAGCTTGAAACCATGGCTTTGACACCATGCATCAGTCTCATTTACACCCTTCTGGAGGATCACCATGTCAGCCGGAGACTCTATTATAGCACCCAGTTTGCAGTCGTCTGCAAACTTAGTCAGCCACAGCCCTTCTGTGCTTGCCTGTAGCATTAGCATGCAGCTTCACCTATGAGACTGGCCTCCACCCTTAGGACCTTGGGAGGAAAGATACCTAGCAAATGACCACCGTAGGGATTGGAAATGCTGTGCTGTGTAGACACCTTCCAGTTTAACTTTTACATGCTATGCTAAAAGTTTCTGAATTCCAGAACAGATCAAGCATCATATTACTGCCAGTTCTCATTCAATGACTACTGCTGGTGCTAATGTTTCACTTTCATAACATTGCTCACAGTTCTAACATTCTGTGATGTGCCAGTATTATTGTGAAAGAATATGCTCAACTGGCCATTTTCACTGTTAAGATCAGTTATACTAATAATGTACCAATTATGAGGGCTGACTCTGTTTGCAATGGACATGTGATTGTTGGTAGGGAAATGTCAACAATATTGAAAAGCATGTCTGAGTCATACAAAGAAAATATTTTGACAAAACTTGGCATATAGATTTATATATAGTGATCCACATGTTACGAGGTAAACCTGAGTACTGTCATTCATAAAGCTTCATGTTAAAATACAGCAGAAAAAAGATGCTCTGACCATATAGTACTTGTCACATGATGGTATATTTGCAGCTTCATAAAAAGCTCAGTGCTTCATCACAAATGACTGAAAGCTATGCCTGCTCTACTTTTACGCCACTCTGGTACAAGAAAGAGTTCAAGCAATTTCTATTATCTCCAAGAAGACTTTAAATCATTCTATATCCTGATCCTGATAGAAGCTAAAATCAGCTTATTTTTCAGTGATCAAATGCAAATGATATTGTTAGTAAAGCAATGCTCCCTCATTAACAGGCATGAGATACTAGTTTTTTTTTCATTAAGTATGAAACAAGCAAAATCCCTCAGTTTCAAGCCCCTAATCATAACTGAGATAAGGAGACATATCTAAACTCATGTGCGAGAGCTATACCCTTCTGCTGTCAGCTATTGTCCCTAAAATCATTGCTGTAGTTGTAGTAGCACTCTTCAATAGACTG